>NW_020173231.1:1367563-1372129 GCF_003031525.2 Neophocaena asiaeorientalis asiaeorientalis | reverse complement strand
GTCTTCCATTCCACAAACCCTCCCCTCCCATGGTGGTTTCAGGAGAGAGGAGACTTTAAATAGTTGGTGGTTTAATCAGGTCTTGTAAATTAATTATGACATTATCAAGCTCCAGTATTTCTGCCATTGTGTTTGGTGTACACTCACCCAGGCTTATTAAAGGAACTGAAGAAAACTAGTTAATTTAAGTGTTCTTTGTCATTTTGACTTGATTGGAATTATCATTTGTTTACACTAGGGATAGAACTAAGACACTATCGTATTATGTGATTGAAAGCAAATAGGGGCTTGTAGTATTGCTGGGAAGCCAAATGCAAAATTTAAATCAGAGTAAACAAAATTACTCACTTACTGGTAAACATGCTTAACTATTTTTCCTGAGCTCTTTTTGAACTTCAGTGAAGTAAGCCTTTCTGAAAACTGGAATACCTGGAAAAAATGTCCAACTTATTGAAAGTGCTTGTGCGTGTGCTTGTGTGTGTGTGTGCATGTGTGTGTGTAAGCACACATGTGTGTGCTTGAGACATTTTCAAAGATTATATTTATTAGGCAATATGGGGATACTTATATTAGTGTAAATCTGATTTTGAGATGATTTTGAAATGATTTAAAATAATATATATTTCATTTATATATTTTAAGATGATTTAAAATAATATGTATTTCATTTAAATATAACTTTTATTCAGAATAGTTTAATAACCTGAATTTGGTTTTTGGTACGTGGGAGAATCGAAATCAAAATTAAAAGGGAGAGGTTGGCATCTTTGGATACCAGATTATGATCCTCTGCAGAAAATAGGAGCAAATTATTTCAGTATCTTTATTATTAAGGTCACATGGACAGAGTCCAGAAGAGTTGAGGGTGAGGGGGATGCTCAATAAAGTCTTGTTATTGAATTGAGCAATTTGGATTTTAAAGGATTGACCAGTTTATGGAAGGAAGTGGTGCAATTTTGAAGTTAACATTTCACCCCTTCTGATTAGGGTCTACCGCCTGCACTAGTCTAAAAACTCCTCGAATTGTTACTCCACACTGTGTTCCCCAAACTACTTGACTCACAAGGTCAAGTACAGGGCCATTAAGGAGATGGAAACAAATGTTAAAAGTGCCAAATAAAGTTTACCATGAGTATCTATGGCTCTTCTTGCCTTCTTGAATCCAAAACAGAAAGACGTTCATAGTTTTACTCCTGGATTGGAGAATCATCAGTAAGGAGGGAAAGCAATTTTTATGTGAAAATAGAATGTATACATGATAAACGCCTGCCTAATTTCTCTAGTAATACAATTTGATTTTCTGATTAGCTGTCTTATTCTGTGATTCTTGTAATTTTGTCAGGTCAATTAACTGGAGTTCAGTGCTAGAGAGAAAGGAAGTGTGGCACTGCTGGCTTTGTTAGATGTCAGCAGTTTAGGTGTATTTTGTAATAGAATCTGTGTGGGATAATTTAGCTGATATTGTTAATGTCATAGCGTACAGAACTTAAAAAAATGACTTATGAAGCAGGTCAGATTGGACAACGTGAAGTGCTAAAAGAAGGGAAAGAAAGTGACCTACACAACATATATTTTAGGTAAAAAAAATGCAGATCAATGAATTATTCAGCAAGTAATCAATGACTGTCTACTGTATGCCCAGCATTGACATTGGTTGCCCAGGTACATAAGAATATAGCACATTGACCTATAGACAAGGGGTATGAGCTCCAGTTTGGAAGATCTTGAGTTTTTTTTTACAGAGTGCTGAAATAAATGAATATTCTCTTTTATAATAAATTGTTTACAGATTCTTTCCTTCCCCTGGTAGTTTCTCAGAGGGGCAGAGTTTTGTCTTGTTTCTCCTTGTGTCTCCAACACTTAACATGGCCCTGACATACAGTAGGTGTTCAAAAATATTTGTGCAATGAATAACTGAAGATGAGCTTTCCAAGGATGTGTTGGTGGAAATGAGTGTGGCAGGTAGGAAAATGAGTTAAACCATGTTTGCAAGAGCCCCCGTTAGAGGCGACTTTCTAGTTGCCCTAGAAAGTACCCCTGGTCACAAGAAGTGAATGCATTCAAGAGATGTTACAAAGTAAGGCTCTACCTAGTGACTGGCCAGGTACAGAGGACTCAAGGTGGTTCCAGAGTTTAGGGTCTGAAGAATTGTTATCCAAACCCAGAAAGTCAAGAGAAACAGCAAGTTTTTTGGTTTTGTTTTTGTTTTTTTGGGTTTTTTTCCACGAAAGGTCCTAAGTTTGGATTTTGAGATGAGGGAGCTCTTATCAGGTAGAAATGTCCAGTAGGCAGTTATAGATTTATGACTAAAGTTGGGAGAGATGTCAGGGAGAGAAATAAATGACTGTGGAGTGTTCAGTGATGAGATTATAATTGAAACCATGGAAGTGTATAGTTTTTCTTGGTATAGTTTCAGTTTGTAGTGGTGTTCAAACAGAGGGTTATCTAAACATTTTGGTGGGTATGCTGTACAGGAGATTGAAACACTATATCTGAAGATGCAATAGATGATAATTAAAATGCTCTCAAGCCCTGAGATTCTCTAAATCTTCTCTTTTAGTTAAGGAAACAAGACATAAATATACGGAAAATGACTGTGAACAAGACAGAATCGTATTTAGCAGTGTTAACACCGACACAATAAATAGCTAAATTGGACAGCTCGACAATCAGAGATTGGTACACTAAAGGTATTAATTGATTGCGTGATTCAGACCAAAAGGGATTTGGAATTTAAGGAAGACGTGATCTTGTGTTCTGGCACGGATGTTCCAAATTTCATGTATCACATACTCATTTGGGTAAACATATTCAGCCTATGCTGATTAATAGATTACTCATCTCCCAATGTAAACTAACTCATGACTTCTGTTTTACTGTTTTTTGCAGAAGATAGATGAAGAGAATGAGGCAAACTTGCTAGCAGTCCTCACAGAGACACTGGACAGTCTCCCTGTGGATGAAGACGGATTACCCTCATTTGATGCACTGACGGATGGAGATGTGACCACCGAGAATGAGGCTAGTCCTTCCTCCATGCCTGATGGCACCCCTCCGCCTCAGGAGACAGAAGAACCGTCTCTGGTAAGAACCCTTCCTACTGTTTAACAGGAATTGGAGTTTGCCTCTGGCTACCCGCTGCGTGGGTATGATGTAGTAACAATAAGGTTTGGATTTTTCATTTAGACTGATGCCAAAATAATCCCGAAGCACACTCGGAGTTGCAAATTCTGTGATTCTGTGTTGAAAAATGTTGATAATACAGTCTTCATGTGGTCTCACTGCAGTTTTTTAAAACTACCTTTTGTAGGTTTTTTATATCTTAGTATTATTGATGTTTGTGGTTAGAAACTTAGAAAATATAGACAACGAAAGAGAATAGACAAAAAATTCACCTGTAATTTCAAATAATCTCTAGTATCAAAAATTATTGAAATCTCTTGTTTTAAGATATATCATGAACATGTTCATGAATTTTAAATAGATGCATAATTTTGAATGGTTGCATAGTATTTTATTGTTTGGAGATGAACTAATTTATTAGGCAATCCCTTATGGTGGGGATATTTAGTCTTTTTCCTGGTTTTTTTTCACCATCATAAATTGTATGATAATTGACGTATTTGTAGTTTTATTCTCATGCATATTATTTTAGAAATAGAAGGTAGATCAAAGAGTATGCAGTATTTCAAGGCTTTGGATCCATAATTCTTATGAAGACTGGAAAATAATAGCACATTTGCCACCTAAGTTACCTAAATTTATGGTAGGCAATGAAGAGTAGATTTATTGGCAATGAAGAGTGAATTTTCTTTTCAGTGCAGTACTCGACCAGGATTTTATTAGTTCTAAGACACAGTTTACCTTCTCAGCTATGGTAGCCATTTGTCATTTGCCATAAATCTGATGTAAAAGCATGCAATGTAAATTATGGAATGCCATCCTGCAAACTTTAATAGTGTGCTTTGGCCTGCCGTTTAGGTGTTGTTTCTCTCCCGTCTCTAAGTTTCTGTATGTTGAAAGCATTCCATGTAAAGCTATGGAGACCCTACTTATACGCCTTTGCAGTTTGAGATTTCTGGTTTAGAGGAGAATATCTCATAAGCAGTGGCAACATATGTATTCCCCAATTTTTCCATGTGCCAGTGTCATTGGCTTTGCTGCCTAAGACTCTGATTGATTTCTTTACGTGGATACCCAATGATTTTCATCCACACAGTGGTTTCAGTTGGGAGGGGCTGTTGACTCGGAGTCATACTACATAACCCATCAGGGAGGTCCTGGAAGGCCAGCAAGTCAAATGAAGAGAAAGACATCAAAAGAGAGGAAATGCTTCGCCTAAGCCAGAACCCAGATCTCTTGATCTACAGGCCAGGACTCTACCTACTTAAAAATTCTTTTTAGTGAAAGCCACTCTTTTATCCGAAATATTATTTGAATCAGTAGTGTTTTACACTTGATGGTGAAACATGATTCAAAACATCACAGAATCTTTTCTTTATTGCCCCTTGATTCATTTGGGTTATTGAGGGGGAAATATACACCCTGCCCCGCCCCCACCCCCAC
>NW_020173231.1:1259290-1367388 GCF_003031525.2 Neophocaena asiaeorientalis asiaeorientalis | reverse complement strand
TAGTAAAGCAGCTTTTCTCACCTCATAGGTATTTGGAAATCCTTTTAGGAAGATTCTTCTGGCTTACTTTATCTAAAAGAAAAATTAAAGTAGATACTACTAAGTCTCAAATGTAGGAGAAGGTAACACTTTTACAGTTTGTAGTGTAATGCCAAACTTTTTCTTACTTTTTAAAAATGTTTCCTTAGTGCTGTTGTGCTAAGGTGTGCTATGATGAGAGTGAATTCATTTTTGTAATTAAAATTAATTAATTTTAAGTTTAAAATTTCAACAGCTTATTCTAACGCTGAAAAGATGCCTAACGTTTCTTGCTTTCTCTCTTCCTTGATATGTTTCCAGCTTAAGAAGCTCTTACTGGCACCAGCCAACACTCAGCTAAGTTATAATGAATGCAGTGGCCTCAGTACCCACAACCATGCAAACCATAATCACAGGATCAGAACAAACCCTGCAGTTGTTAAGGTACAAATGTAAAGTTTTTTTAATACAGGAGGGGAAGTCACAAGGGACTTTGGCTTAAAGCTATAAAATAAACAATAGGTTTCTATGTGTTAATTCAGCTGGAATCCTGCAGCGGCTTCCTAATGGTGAAACAGATTACGAAATGGGTGTCCAAAAGCAATACTCTAGCTATTTTAAACTAGGAAGAGTTCATCAACGCTTTGTCTTTGGACGATTGAAACGACAGTTCTTACTTCTTGCCTACTTTATTAATACACGCAGCAGCGTGGGCAGATAAAATTTGCTGATAGTCCAGTATCATCTATGAGTGACTTTAAGATGCTGGATTGCCATTTTGCCAGCTGTCTAACCTGAGAAAGATTGCTCTGGAATCACCACAAAAGATCTATCTCTGCCATTAATTGCATGGAATGCTGGAATGACATAATTCGGTTAGCGGGCTGTATTAAACAATGTTTGTCTTGCCATTCACTGTGAGTGAAAACGGAGCGTTAAGGGGTACTTGAGAGAATTGTGAATACTGGGCTCTGGCAATCAGTGGCAAATTAAGGTTTAAACCGGCTTTTTTTTTTTTTTTTTTTTTTTTACTCACAGTAAAGGCTCTGTAGGGTCTTGTTAGTTACATGTTGCTGAGTAGGAACACTGAAATGTAGGAGAAATGAAATAAAAAGCTGCATAAATGTCATTTAGGAATTTTAAATGTAATTTTCTTTCCTTGTTCTGCAAACAATTATTCACAGCTCATAGATCTAGTACACTTAGACTGAACACTTCATTGAAAATCTCATCTCTTCAGAAAACCTATATCCATTCTGATAAGGTTCAGTTCACCAATTTTAGCTTTCTTTATGCCTTGTTTTTAAGACCGAGAATTCATGGAGCAATAAAGCGAAGAGCATTTGTCAACAGCAAAAGCCACAAAGGCGTCCCTGCTCGGAGCTTCTCAAGTATCTGACCACAAATGATGACCCTCCTCACACCAAACCCACAGAGAACCGGAACAGCAGCAGAGACAAATGCACCTCCAAAAAGAAGGTCCACACACAATCTCAGTCACAACATTTACAAGGTAGGCTGTGGACCCAAACACAAGCTGCTGGTGAGGGCACAGAGGGCAGGGCAAGCCTACACTGGGCTGAGCATACCCAACCTTCAGGCTTCTGTTCCATCGGTGTCTCTCTTGAAAGAGAACTCAGCACTTTATGATAACTGGGGGGAAAAAAAATCCTTCCTTGGACACAGGTTGAACATACCCTATTTAGCTGAAATGCAGCCTAATTCACAATCACCAGAAGGCACCTGAAATGTTAGCCGGGTGGGGAGCCAGGGGTGGTGTAGAGGGAATTGCAACATCCGATGAGGTTTGTAGGAATCTCTGAATTGCTGAGATAACTGAAGTTCTGAGCAAGCTGGGCTAGCCAATTCATGAAAGAGCTTTTATTTTTTCCCTTCCAATAATGGAAAAAAAAATGAGGCACTGTTGATTTGCTTGCTGTCTATCCCTTATGAAATAGTAACTAGTATTTATGCAGTCTCTCATTTATCATGTGCATTCTTCTTGTTTTAGACTACGTGGTATACTCACAAATTTTATTTTGTAAATAAGGATTTGGAAATTCCTGGATATTTTAAAAATTTGCTTTCTATTTAAAAAATATAAGCTTATATTACACTAAACATCTGGGGTGATTTTTATTGTCCCCGTACGTTACTGGAAGGCTGATACTTCTGAGGCAGATCAGGGTGATTTGGGGAATGTCTGTCTTAGCAAAGATAAATTTTCTTTCTTTCTTTCCTTTCTTTGTTTCTTTCTTTGTTTCTTTCTTTGTTTCTTCCTTCCTTCCTTCCTTCCTTCCTTCCTTCCTTCCTTCCTTCCTTCCTTCCTTCCTTCCTTCCTTCCTTCCTTCCTTTCTTTCTTTCTTTCTTTCTTTCTTTCTTTCTTTCTTTCTTTCTTTCTTTCTTTCGTCTTCCTTAAAAATATTCTAATTGTAGAGGCCCAACGAGAGCCCATAGAAAGTTGCCGTTGCTTTAAAATATTTAACTTCCACATTATCTGTACCTCTGACTTTGTAGTGGAAGTAGACACATTCTAAAATAGCAGTTATAAACATCCACCTCTTTTTTTTTTCCCTTTTGTTTCCCCAATTCCCCTTCCAGCTGCAGAGTGGTAGCCCCTGATCCCTGTTTTGAACCATGATTATTTCATACAGGTATGCTGTTGCTGCTGCTTTTAATACATCTTTTCTTTTCCAGTGTTTTGAATTTCCCTCTCTCATCCCTACCTCACCATAAACCCGGGATTTTCATATTCCTTTAATATTTTTAATTGGCTCTCAATTAGATTTTCCCTGGTGGATATCTCAAAAATCACTGTCCATCCCTTTCTGTCAGTTCAAGGAAATATATTTATCAAAATGGGCCACAGTCTCTCAGTTTGCTGCACCCTGATTGGCCTCTCACATGCATGCGCTGGAACAGTTTTCTCAGTGCAGAACCAGACATGCTGTGGGATTCTAGTGGGTGACCTGAAATGAAGAATTCACTGGGCTACTCCCCACATGGTCCTGGTCATATGTTCATTTTCTGGAGCTGAATTTGAAGCCCCAAACTTGCTGGAACCCTGTAGTCAGTAAACATAGTCCAGCAGCACATGTTTTAAAGTGGGGGGATTTTTGTCTTTTTTTTTTTTTTTTTTTAATTTTACTTGGTCCTTTTGGATTTTGAGGGTTTATTAATTTTGTCAATCCATGTACCACTAACTATTATAGTAATCTGTTACAAACCATGGCAGTGAAGAACTAAATTGGCCTATGAAGGACATACATTTTAGATAAAACCTGCTGTATGTAGTTTTTTTTTTTTTAAGGTATATATCTGTGGTGGGGCATCAGAAGTATATCCCAGAATAGAACAAAGCTTGTTAAACAACAACAACCAAGAAAACAAAAAATTCCTGTAGTTACTAGAGGTCTAAAAGAAAATAAACATGCAAACATGTCTGGCTGTTAATAAATAACAGGAAATAAATGCTGAGTTTCAGGGATTATTTAAATTATTATTCAAAATTTTAATGTAGAAAATATATGAACAATTAGAAACAATAACTAAGAGGATTTTCTGAGGTTACCTTATTGAACATATTGTCATTTTTTTGCATGGAGCTTCACGTGTGCTCTCTGTACCATTGTAGGGTCCAGTTCTTTTCACTTCCCTGGGATAATGGTCTGGACTTTGGCGATTGTATGGTCCCATTTATTCATTTATTGATTCATTCATCAAAGATATCAGTCATTCATCAAAGATATCATGATCTTCATGAAAAAGATTCATTCCTGTCCTCAAGGATCTTAGAGCCTCTGGTCTACCAGTCATTGGAACAGTGTGGATTAAACTTCCAGTAAACCAAATCAAAGCTCCTCTAGTGGTAGTTTTTGTAAATGTGGAATTATTTTGGGATTAGATTCTGGATGTGCTTTGGAGCTGTACCCTTCCTGTGACCCTCATTTCCTGTTTGCATTTTGTCCCACGAAATATGACCACTGCCTGTTCCTTTCCTTCCATTGCCATAGGCCTTACTTTTACCCAACGATCAGAATTTGGGGGAGCTTCCTTTGAGCATTCCAGATAGGCTACCCCACACCTTGAAAACTGGAATTTCAGTGACTGATTTTCAATGTACATTATTTTGTGACATAGCACATATTCATACCTGGTGATATTTTGTATAGAACCTGTGTGTGTTATCTTAATTATTAGTTGAACACCATAGAAGTTGGTAAAGTTCCTACATAAGTGTCTTCTTTTTGAAAGGCTCCTTATGTCAGACATATTAAAAGTTAATGTCAAATCAGTTCATTTATTGGTATATGTGAAAAAGCCAATCAGTCAATGTACCTAATTTGCACAAGACAGCACGAGCTTCATAATTCTGGATGCATATTGGATAGATGATAAACCATTCAATTGTTTAAAAACGAAATCTAAATCTACAAATTAAATACTATGTAAATACTACTTGTATATGTAAATACTATTTGTCCAAGTAAAGTACCTAATTTCAACCTAATTTGGACATAAATAGTATTTTCACATTTCAAAAGGCCTTAATTACTGGTGTTGATTAATTTCCTTTAATATCTATTGAATGCAATTCCTTTTGATAATAGGGGAAAGAAAACATATTCAGGGCCCGACTCTGCCAGTAACTAGTTTTATGGCCCTGGAAATATCATGCAGCATCTTAGGTCTCAGGTTTTTCATCCATAAAATAAGAAAGTTTATACTAAAGACCTTTTTGGTTTCAAGTCCATGATTTTCATTACATAAATGACTACCTCTTGACCTTTTGAAAGTAGTTATTTTAATGAGAAAAAATTGACAAAATCTACATACATATAAAAATATCTTTATAGATAAGCATATATATACATAATATGTGGACGTATATCCCAAGTACGTTTCTCATCATGTTTTCCCCTCCTTCTGTTCAAAAGACAAGACTGCCAAGGAGAAGCAATTGAAATTTTGGAGTGAGAAGAAGATTCTTACTCCACCCTTCATAACTGGGAAATGCCTCCTGTAGGAGGGTAAGATTTAGGAAGCAGAAAAAGAAGTAGATGAGCTCTCTTTGCAAGTCTATAGGTCTCTCAACTGATAAACAGTAGTTTCCCTTTAGTTGTCTATCAGATTTGGGGATCTGAAGGCCTTTTAAACTATCTGGGTCAGTGTCCACAATTTGCCATAATCTCTCACTTAATTTTCAGTGAATAGAATAGTTCTTGAGTGAGCTTTGGCCTCATAGAAATAACCTATTCTCAGGGCTAGATATAAAATTATACATTTTAGGAGAAAAATCAGCTGAATATTCATAACGTTCTGTCGTCTTGTAGTTACTCTGCTGTTTTCTTGCCTAAACAAACCGTGTACTATATTCCAAATTAAAATAGAAAACATTATTTCTCTCTGATGGTCTGATGCAAATTTTGTATCCTTAACAGGGATGCTACATTTTGGGGAAAATTCTGTTTTCGTATGTGTTTTCAAATGATAGTTTACTGATGCAAATGTTGTTTGGAATTTGTTTTAGCGTAATGGACTGTTGTCTGAGTTTGATCCAATATTCAGGGACTTCCTTACTTTAGCTTTCCAGTTTCCAG
The DNA here is from genome assembly GCF_003031525.2 of Neophocaena asiaeorientalis asiaeorientalis. Lineage (NCBI taxonomy): Eukaryota > Metazoa > Chordata > Mammalia > Artiodactyla > Phocoenidae > Neophocaena > Neophocaena asiaeorientalis. The sequence goes on along the minus strand of NW_020173231.1, from coordinate 1,361,770 downwards.
TTCCCAACTTGACTTGTAGAAAGAAAACAAATCTGAAAAACTCTCAATATTTCATAATTAGTTTCCTTTTTTTTTCTTTAGCCAAACCAACAACTCTATCTCTTCCTCTGACCCCAGAGTCACCAAAGTAAGTATTATGAAATGTAACCATTTTCAGAAAGGGAAGGGGGTTCTAATACATTTGGCTACAGCAACTCCATTTCAGTTTGTTTTTATAAATGTGCCATATCTTCCAGTGACCCCAAGGGTTCCCCATTTGAGAACAAGACTATTGAACGAACCTTAAGTGTGGAACTCTCTGGAACTGCAGGTAAGCCTTACATTTCACTTGAATCTTTTTGTGTGGGTGAGTCTGTATGTGAAATATATATTAGAGTATATTCTCTATGTGATTAGTGAAATTCACAGAGTACAAACAACATTGGATAAGAAGTTATCTATAAATATTTTCAGTTGTTTATTTTTTTAGGAGGAGACATTTATTGTGTGTCACACCTGGGCCAGACCCTCTGATATATATCATTGATTTGGATCCACAAATAAACCTATTTCCGATTAAGACACTAAAACTTGAGTAGGAGGAGAAATTAACATTTATTGGTCTTCCACTCAATAGATATGCCAAGCGTATAAGTGGTTTTAGCTAATTTCATAATGACCTCATGAAGATGGTGGTAGTATTTTTCATTTTTAAGATGAGAAAATAAGGTTCAGAGATGTTAAGTAACTTGCCCAAGATTGCAGAGCTAGAAAACAAAGAGCAAAGGTTTGAACTCAGGTTTACTAATTATCAATACTTCACTTGAAATATTTTCTTAATCACCATTGTACTCAGCAGTGTAATGCTCTCCTATATATGTTACCATTTTTATATCTTTCCAGTAAAGGAAAAAAATGAAAATATGTCCATTCACCAAAACAAAATGTTCTTATATATTTTAAACAAGAGCAATTTCCTTCACCGTTTGGACCTCTTAATTTATTTGGCCAGTCTTACTTCACATTCTGAAGAGGAAGAAGCTTTAAAAACTTGAACTAACCCCTGAGAAACTTACAAATCCAGAGTTCCTAGGCAGACTTCTGAGTTGGCTGCAAATGGTGCCTTTGCAGTAAGTGCCTAGGTTTAGGCACTTGAACCCCACCAGAAAGTGAATCTGACGATGTCTGTACAAGAAGTTCCTAGGCTTTGGCCATTGCTGATAAGGGTAAAGGAACAGTAAGTTAAACAAATGCTTTCAACCAGAACTATGGTGCCTACACACACCGTGGACACTGTTACTAAGTTTAATTTCACCCTTTGAGTTTGCTAAATTACTTCCTTATGAAAGGTCTATTGCATGATTTGGTCAAGCAGTAGAGCAGTTAATTTCATGGTATTTATATATATTTTATATGTGCGTATACAAGTATAAATATATCGTTATATAATAATACATGTACACACATGTATTCACATATAAAGAATATATATAACATCATTTCTCAAATAAATTACAATTACACATGTGATCATAAGTAACTTTTGTGTGCGTGTATTATGTGCAGTAGAGGCCTTCTTGTCTGACCAATGAGTGAGTATTTGGTGGTTTTATCTAAAAAGTTAATTGAAGTATACACAGTTTAATCATTTTACTTTTGCTTAAAACATACAAATTACACATTCAAATATAAAATTTTTGGTATAAGACAGAGAGACCTTTGCACTGAACTTAAATGTACTAACTAGGGATCCATTCATCTTTCTGGCACAAACTTCACTAATAATGCATCAAAGATGGTATTCACGTTTCGTTTCTTGCTTTTTGAAGGAAAATAATTAAGGGTATTTGTGTGGTAGTCTGAGTGCAGAATCATTCTAGGTTTTTATGATTTTTTAAACATAAATCATAATCATAATTCCTTATGTTTTCCCATACCATCCACCTACAACTAAGTTGACAGCCCTTCTTTTAGTTATATACCTTTATCGGGTCTTTTAATAGAAAAAACTTTCCTTACTAATATTTCATTCAGTTATGTAATATTTTATTATCTGACATAATTTCAGTCACCAGTACAATGGACATTAGTGGATTTGGGAAAATATATTACCTTGGCTATAGTAACAACCAGCTGAAAGGAATCTATTAACTAGGAGTGTTTAGGATGGCTGTAGGTGTAAGTTGCTTTGGTTTAGAGAGGTTTGAGAAAGCTTCCACTGTGTATACTGATACCAAGCTTTCCATTAAAGAAACCTTTTTTAAATTTTTCTCTGATTATAAATAACATAAGCTTACTATAAAAAATGTCAAAAATACAAACTAGTGGAAAAATTGTGTATAGTTCTAAATTGTTTTCTATGGATATTTTTACATCTGTGATCATTTTGTATATACATAATTTTGCATTCTGATTTTTCAGTTAACATTTTAATAAGGAAGTTTTATATCATCACAGACCCTTTATTATCAGGCTTTTCTTAGTGTGCTGTATAACATTAGTTTGAGTAGGTGCATCAAAAATGTATCAAAATTTAATTATACTTCTTTGTTACACATTTAGGTTGTTTTAAAGTGTTACCATTTTGAAATAGCACTGCAGTGGAAATCTTTGTTCATAAATTTTTTAAATCTTATTTTTCTCAAAATGAATTACTAGTAGTTATTAATACGAATATAAGGATATAAATATCTTGGGGGCTTCTGATACATATTGCCCCATTGCTTTCCAAAAGAGATGTTTCCACTTATAGTCCTATTATCACTATGTGGATATATTTGCTTTATTACATCCTTGCTAGCATTGGGTATCTTCGTTTTTAAAATATTTTGCTCATTTATGTGTATAACATCATTTAAATTGCATTCCTTGTACTCATAAGATTATGGTGTTACAAAAAAGCACTTATTTTTATTTTCTTCTTGTCAGAAGTTTTATTATTTCTCTTACTGACCTAATTTTAAATAATTTAGTTATACATTTGAAAGGTTAATAGGCTACACTGTTGAGAATTTATAGAAGATACTTTTTAAAAAAATACCTAGCATCCAAAAATATATACAGTGGATTTATTTCTGTTGGTGAACCAGAATTCATCTTACTAGTTTAAACCCATTTTTATTAGTGCTTTGAAAGATTATTGAGTACAATGGAAATCAATTTACCAACATATATAGCATATATAATACCTGCTCTATGCTTGCAACACTGTAGATCTTGGGGAATATTTATCAAGCATAAGACATCTAGACATTCACTAATAGGCACTTCACATGTATTATTTTTATTTATTTATTTATTTTTTTGCGGTACGCGGGCCTCAGGCTCCGGACGCGCAGGCTCAGTGGCCACGGCTCCCGTGCGCAGCCGTTCCGCGGCATGTGGGATCTTCCCGGACCGGGGCACGAACCCGCGTTCCCTGCATCTGCAGGCGAACTCTCAACCACGGCGCCACCAGGGAAGCCCCACATGTATTATTTTTTGACTGTCCATTTAATTGTGAAGGAAAAAGCTATGTGTTGATTCTAGGTCTGTGGTGGACCCTGGGTTCAAAGCAAGTCTAACTAGAGATTATGTCTCTTTCCTGGTGCCTGAATTTTAAAGATAGTAGTGGACATCTGTTATGTTAAATAGGTTTTATTTCACTTGCCAAGTGTCATTGATTGGTATTGGCTGCCAGAAGCATTGTGTTTAGAAGGATGCTAAGGCCAAGTCTGTACTCAGTGGGAATGTCATGATCAGTTAGTAATGTCTGCCGTCAGTGCAGCAGAAGGGTGGACAGGGTGCGAACAGCATTCAGGTTGTTGATTTGTTGATCCTTCGTATACACGCTTAATGCCTTTGGTTGCAACAGAGGACATGGATCAAGCTGTTGCCCAGGACTTTCTGGTGTCTTCTTATTTAATTTTACAAATTTTAGGGAAAATTTCCAAACATTTAAGTGAAAACGTGAAGAGTCAACAAAATTCTAAGACCTCAAGAATAATCCCTCTGCCCCATCTGCAGAGTCTTTGGGAAACAGGAGGGATGAGATAGGAAGTTTGCTTTATTAAGTATCACCAGCTGGTCTGACTTTGTGATTGTCCTAAAGTAGCTCATTTTGGCTGATAAAAAAAAATGCTTCTCTTTTACAGGTGTAAAAACTAATTTGATTTCAAAATAGCTGTTAGTAAAGCAAGATGAGAGAAAAGAGAATGCTCTTTTGGCAGAAGGCTTTTAAATCCATTGCATATGGAGATGTTCAGAGTGCTAGACTTTTTGCTTCTGAAATGGGAATGGCAAAGCAATGTCAACTCAACAAGGTGATGGTTTTAACCACAGGACATGAAGGAATTTGATTAGGAACCCCCAAACTTTTATTTATATATATTTATTTACATGTACATACATATATATGTATATGTGTGTGTGTGTATATATATATATATATATATATATATGTGTGTGTGTGTATATATATATATATATATATATATATATATATATATATATATATACACACACACGTATATGTATATATAAATGTTTTATTTTTATTACTGTAAAAGTAATAAGAATAAATATAACTATTTTAAAACTAATTAGGAAAATAAGGACAAAATCATCAGCACTCTCGTCACCCTAACTCACGAGGTCTTAGCAATGCTTTCCTCCATCGATATGTATATTTTCCCCATGGTTTTCATGATGGTGGATTTGGTTTAAATCGGCAGTTATTGAAATTGCACTTCAGTAGACTTGCACTTAAAAAACCCAGCTCGTTAACCCATCACTGAGTAATTTCTTATTCTTTTATGTGGAGTCTTGTATTGTCATTTTTGGACTTCCCATTTCAAAGCTGATTTCGCTGGATGGTATATGGACAAACAGCATAAATTTGCTGTACCCTTTTGGTATATACATCTTTTGTATGTGACTTACCCGTGGGGAAATAGACCAAAGCAAAATAGGAATAGTAGTTGGTAGTTTTAACAGAAAGCCACAGTGACAGAGAACCAGAAAGTGATTTTGACAGGTCATATAATCCATTCCTGTGGCTGAAGAAGCCAAGAAAGGGAGACCCAGCAAATTCTCTTTACAGCCCACTCCAGTGTTTTGCAACTCGTCCTGACAGGAATTTCTTCCATATTTCTTCCATATTTCATATCTCTCATTTTCTATTTTTAATCTCATTCTTCTTGGCTCAGCGTCTGAAAAACACCTCAGTTTTCTTTTCTGGAAATGGTACTATCCAATGTCTTGCAAGCCAAGGATAGCAAAGCAGTTTTCTCTCCCATATCAACTTCTGGGGTTTGGTGGGAGATACCTGGAAAGCCAGACTCCTCCCTCCCTCACCCGGACCCCCTCTCCTGGCCCAGCTCTGTGGGAAAGTGCCTGAGGGCCAATGAATAACAGCTTCATCTTCCATGAGCAAGAGTTGGGGCACTAGACACATGTCATAGGAATGTTCTGAAGCTTTTCTGTGCGGTGAGTTTGTTCCCCAGTTCTCAGAGCTGATACAGGAAATCCTTAAAAAGCAGGAAAGGCGGGGGCTCCATCAGTCAGAGGGGACATGCCAGCCTCGGTACCAGAGCGAGGTGTGGGAGACCCTTCTGTGTCAGGGGTTAACACTTTGGTTGCTGGCTTTTGTGGAGATCCAGTGAGTCCTGGGGAAGTTAGGGGTGAAGAGAGAGCACTGGAGGAGCTTTTATCAACAAAATATTTTAACAATGATAGCAGTAACAGTTCATACTGATTGAGTATCAGTCCTTCCTATGCTCCCTTGACACCCACTCCAAGTTCTTGAGGCCAAAAATATGTGAGTAGAAATCAAGTCACTCTCCTCTCTTTGCCCAGTCCTCCTTTTTTGGTGAGTTTTTAAGCAAATTAGAAAATCATCTTCTCGGTGTCTTTCCTTGAGAAATCTTAGAACTGGCATGTGACATAAGAAAAATCCCACTGTCAAACTCCAAAGCGAGTCACAGATTTAGCAGGAGGTTGTGTGAAATGTAAACTGTAAAACTGTGTAAACTATTAAGAAAGATCTTGCTGAAGTCATTGGCTGGATAGTGGAGCACAGAATACAGAGCAGAAGACTTGCCATTTATCAGTCATTCGATTAAACACATCAACCCAAAAGAGAACTCCTCAAAGGAAATCGTTTTATAGCACATTAATGAAACACAAAACCAAACCAAACTTGTCTCTGACTTTTTTTTTTTTAAAGGGCTGTTTAGAAAGATAACTGGAGAGTGTGGGAGAGTGTGTACCACTTCCCCCAGATTTGCTGTGCAGAAGTGCAGAAGTGTGAGTGATGTAGAGGTACTTGTTTATTATAGAGCACATTTCAATGCAGTAATCATAAATATTGCTAAGGTTGTGCTCCGTTGAAATATGACCTACATACTCTTGATTGTTTGTGTTACGTGATTTGTCTGACACCCATTACATTCTGGGTAATAGCAGCCATTTGTTGCTCTGCACAGCAGGCTCTTCTGACAAAAGAAAATAGGCAGCAATAAAAAAGCTATAGTCTGAATTACATTCTGCACAGTGCTGCACTGCTGAGAGTTTGTGCAAGTGTGTTAACAATGTTCTGAACTGCCTCTTGTCAGCCTTCAGCCTGTAATGGCCATCTGTCCTCACATAAATCTGTCAAAACCTGCTAAGTTCAAGAGAGAGCATGGAATATACCTTGTACTGTCAACACCAAAATGTACACATTCCCCAGAAAATCAACACGCAGGAAATAATCCGGAGGTTATGGGAGGCATTAGCCTGGTTGATGTAGGCTTGTGGGCTGAAATTGAGAGTCCGGCAATTAGTGGGAAGATGACAAAGGTAGTGGGGTTGAGGAATTGATTATTGACTGCCCTTCTACCGCAGGGGAAAACATTCTGGGTGGAGGAGATGGGGTTAGAGAAATCTAATTAGTTCAGGTGCAGCAAAGGGTTCCCTGTCCCGGGCACAACTCCTAAAAAAAAAAAGCTTCTTACACTTTTATTTATTTATTTATTTATTTATTATTATTTTATTTTTTTGCGGTACGCGGGCCTCTCACTGTTGTGGCCTCTTCCGTTGCGGAGCACAGGCTCCGGATGCGCAGGCTCAGCGGCCATGGCTCATGGGCCCGGCCGCTCCACGGCCTGTGGGATCTTCCCAGACCGGGGCACAAACTCCCGTCCCATGCATCGGCAGGCGGACTCTCAACCACTGCGCCACCAGGGAAGCCCCGCTTCTTATACTTTTGTTTTGCTTTGTTTTGTTTTACTCTGGATCTCAACCCTATCTGGATTTTCAATGAGGCACTGGTGACACGCAGTCTCGTGATCCTTAAGATGTGTCAGTCTTGCTCTGGGGTATTCTCCTCGGATTAAAGAAGTTTCAGTAAACAGTCAAAAGGTTAGGGAATGATCTGAATTATTTTTCCCTGCCCACCGACTCACTAATCCTAAAATAACTTCCATCTACTAAGCGAGTATTATTTAATGAGCAGGGCCGTCCGAAATTTCTAGCCCTGATATTTTCACTCACAGGGTATATCTGGTTATCTCAGGGTGTTTCTATAAGTTTTAAGCAGATACACAAGAAAATCTGTACTTACTGCAGATTTTAAAGAATGATCTCTGAAGAAAGAATCCCTGAAATGCCAGCATTTGGTGGAATATTCAGCACATAGTAGGTGCTGAGTGAAAGTCTGTTTAATTGCCACAGGCCATCTAAAATGAAAAGGAAGTAAAAGGCTTTGTTTTTAACGCCAAGAAACTCTAATCATGTGTTAGCGCTCCCAAGCGCAACTTGAGAATCGGTTATTTAAGCGATAATGAGCTTAGGTACTAGGACAAGGGTTTCAAATGTTCAAGACGAAAAAGAATTTCTATATTTAAAATCCCTAGATAGCTGAGCTATTTTTAGAACTAGTCTCTCTTTAATAGTGGCCTAATTTGGTGTTTCTGAAGTTTAGGGTTTCTTTTTATAAGTCTAGAATGTCAGTCAAAATATATCTACCTGAGATCAAGGCAAGGTGCCACATAGACACGGCGGGATAGTGGCTCTCCATAAGTGGTCTATGAACCGTGTCATTAAAAATATTTGACCAGCTTCCCAAGTGATCCGTGGGCCACTGAAATGGGACACCTACTAGTAAAGGAGGATCTAGAAAAATAAAAATGAGTGAAACATTTTGCAAAAATAAGCCCGAGCAATATTCCACTGAGAGCTTCTCATCTGTCTGGAGAGACAAGATATAATTCACATTCAAAAAGATAAGTGTGAAAATATAGCAATATCTGGTAAGTGAGTGATCCTGGCAGTAAATTATTGGAAAAGTAAAAATTACCCCCATTCAGAGTATCATGAAAAGATCTATGAAGTTGTATTTGAGGATGTTGAATGTCATTTCCCCCAATTCAAGGGCTATCTCATTTGGAATATTTGACTGTTATTTACTCAGCAAAGAGAGATTATTCATCATTATTTCTTTGAGCATCTTAGCTTCCTGTGAGAAATATTTGAGATCTTGTCATTTCTTTGCTGGGAATTGGTATCTTTACATTTGTTGTAGCAGTAATTGAAGGTAGCATGTGGTTGAAATCAGTGTGTATGAATGGGGCAGTGCAAAGGGTAGAGGAAACAAGCAGAGAGAGAGACGGACAAACAGAAAGGTAGACAGGGTAAGAAAGAAAGCACGAAAAGGAAGGGGAGAAGGAGATGGAGGGGGAAATGGGAGGAATAGGAAGAGACGGAGGAGGGGAAGGAGGGGAAGGAGGGAAGGAGGAGAGAAAATTGGCCATATAGGAATTCCTTAGAGTGAGTAAAAGATATACTTGTCTATGAAAGAAGGAACACAAGGAGAGTGAACTTCAGTGACATAGATGATTCCTTCAGTAATGTCACCTCCCTATTATCTTCAAGCAAAGAATGGGGGGCAGGCGTACAGTAGGCTGCTGATAAAGGGAAGCTTTTCTGAGACTCAGATGTGTCACGAAGGGAGAGCAGTGTCTCCTTCTCTTTGTGTTTTCATTTCCCTGTCTTTCTGAACTTTTCTGGGATAGATGTCCAAAGTCAAACCTTTTTGCATTTTTGTACGTTTCCTTCCCTCCTTTAGGGAGAATTAGCTATGTATAATAAAAGTTGCCAAATATTGGTGCAAAATATTTCATTTTAAGGAAAATATTAATTTCTTCTGTCTCTTTATTGTCAAGTAGGGGAGAGAGGCAGTGTCTTCCTGTTCATACCAAAACTTCATGTAGCGTTCTGTGCCCTACTTGGTTATGTGTGTGTATGTATGTGTGTGTGTCAAGGTAGAATTTTCCTTGAAGCATGCAGTCGTCTTAAGTCCAACCCCAGGCTTCTTGTGGACTTAGGTTCTTTTTTGCTGAATAGCATCCTCCCGTCCTCCTAAATAAAAAGTGTATTGTAAACTAAAATGTTCCCTTGTAAGCATAAAGCCATTTGAACTCCAGCCTGCCCTTCTTCAAAGTTCCGTCGACTCTGGAGCTTTTCCACAATTCTTCTTCCTTGGCATAAAGGGCTGAGGAGGACTTAGGGGTGAAACTGAACAGAGATAACTAGCCTTCACACACTCTCCCACAATGACTTGTGATGGAATTTTCTGCCCTCTGTAGAAAAGCACAAAAGGCAACAACTGACAGATTCCCCCTCTTCTTCCTTTCTTTTCTGTCTCTTTATTGTCAAGTAGGGGAGAGAGGCAGTGTCTTCCTGTTCATACCAAAACTTCATGTAGCGTTCTGTGCCCTACTTGGTTATGTGTGTGTATGTATGTGTGTGTGTCAAGGTAGAATTTTCCTTGAAGCATGCAGTCGTCTTAAGTCCAACCCCAGGCTTCTTGTGGACTTAGGTTCTTTTTTGCTGAATAGCATCCTCCCGTCCTCCTAAATAAAAAGTGTATTGTAAACTAAAATGTTCCCTTGTAAGCATAAAGCCATTTGAACTCCAGCCTGCCCTTCTTCAAAGTTCCGTCGACTCTGGAGCTTTTCCACAATTCTTCTTCCTTGGCATAAAGGGCTGAGGAGGACTTAGGGGTGAAACTGAACAGAGATAACTAGCCTTCACACACTCTCCCACAATGACTTGTGATGGAATTTTCTGCCCTCTGTAGAAAAGCACAAAAGGCAACAACTGACAGATTCCCCCTCTTCTTCCTTTCTTTTTTTTTTCATTTTTTCAATTAGTTAGTTGCCGAAGCTTGGATTCGTTTCAATCCTTCAGCCTCCTAACCCGCCCTGATGTGGTGCTCCAGATAAAATGGTGTGCTGGCACCGCAATATTTAAGGTTACTGTTCACTTAAGTTTCTGTTGCAGAACCATATTTTTGACAGAATGTATTAGTTATGCTTACAAGAATGTACTATACCTACATTAGCCATGGTTTACAAAGTTAATGAACTGTGGAGACAAAGAATCATTGCCGTCATGTTGTAGAGTTGTCTGGTACCCTGCGTTAGCCGGCTGCATTTTACTGAACTTACTTTGATGTTGCCAGTGTCATTCCCACCCTTCCCCCCCAGTTGCTGTCATCCCATCTTTTCTTTTCTTTTCTTTTCTCTTTTTTTAAAGTTGCCTAATTCTTTGGCTCCATGGGTAGATATCCTTGATTTTACAAAAATTCCTGACCTACATGCATCCTCCCCAGCATTGTTTGCAGACAGATGCCACCAAAGGTCTTCTATGATTTCCCTGTGTCCCTACCGTGTTAATTTTCCACAACTAAGACTGTGAGAAGCCCCTGTAAATCTGAGCTTTTGTAATGCCTGGTGGTGACGTGGTCATGTTTCTTGGGAAGCAGGATCGGTTAGCATTGGTGTTTGAAATACAAAATATCATGGCTTTCACCGCAGCCTTATATTGTAGATCCATCTTTTCTTGGTGACAGAGGCTTCGGGAGACAGAGTCACTTTTTCCGGTCTTATCATGAATTTAGTTTCCTTCCTTTTCACTGAGTTTTAACTGTTGTCTGAAATCTTGGAAAAGTTAGGAAAACATATCCTGGCATTTAACAACATATCTCTGTCTCTTTTCTTTCTCTCTCTCCCCTCCCCTTTTTTTTTTCTTTTATTATCTTAGGCCTAACTCCACCCACAACTCCTCCTCATAAAGCCAACCAAGATAACCCTTTTAGGGCTTCTCCAAAGCTGAAGCCCTCTTGCAAGACTGTGGTACCTCCACCATCAAAGAAGGCCCGGTACAGTGAGTCTTCCGGTATCCAAGACAATAACTCCACCAGGAAAGGGCCCGAGCAGTCTGAGTTGTACGCACAGCTCAGCAAGACCTCCGTGCTCACCAGTGGACACGAGGAAAGGAAGGCCAAGCGGCCCAGTCTGCGGCTGTTTGGTGACCATGACTATTGTCAGTCAATTAATTCCAAAACGGAAATACTCATTAATATATCACAGGAGCTCCACGACTCCAGACAACTAGAATATAAAGATGCCTCCTCCAATTGGCAGGGGCAGATGCGCTCTTCCACAGATTCAGACCAGTGCTACCTGAGAGAGGCCTCGGGGGTGAGCAGGCAGGTCTCTCCCGGCAGCACCAGAAAACAGCTCCAAGACCAGGAAATCCGAGCTGAGCTGAACAAGCACTTCGGTCATCCCAGTCAAGCTGTTTTTGACGACGAAGCAGACAAGACCAGTGAACTGAGGGACAGTGATTTCAGTAATGAACAATTCTCCAAACTACCTATGTTTATAAATTCAGGACTAGCCATGGATGGCCTGTTTGATGACAGCGAGGATGAAAGTGATAAACTGAACTCCCCTTGGGATGGCACGCAGTCCTATTCATTGTTCCATGTGTCGCCTTCTTGTTCTTCTTTTAACTCTCCATGTAGAGATTCCGTGTCACCACCCAAATCCTTATTTTCTCAAAGACCCCAAAGGATGCGCTCTCGTTCACGGTCCTTTTCTCGACATAGGTCGTGTTCTCGATCACCATATTCCAGGTCAAGATCAAGGTCCCCAGGCAGTAGATCCTCTTCAAGGTAAACCTTGTCAAAACCCACCCAAAGCCTAAGGCGTCCCCAGGAAGTGAGAAAAAAACAAAGGCAGAAAATGCATTCAAAACCCACAGGCAGCCCAGCCCCTCACCATCCATTCCCAGTGCCACAGGAACTAAGGAGATTGTCGTTACCCATACATTCCTCCCCATCTTCTCTTAAATCTGTCATTCTTGAACACAGTGCCTTGAGCCAGTCAGATCAGAGAGAGCAATTTGTAAGAAACTTGCTCATCTACCTTTTTCCATTACCTGGAGAGCTGCCTTGTGCCAGGATAGGTGAGATCCATGCAAGATAAAGCTGACAGTGTACCAGGCCGGCGTTCGGCATTCACATCAATAAGAGACGCTGCAAGAGAACACGTCACTCCAGACCTCTAAGCTGACTAGATGATCACAAACTGTCACTGGGAAATCTCACAAGTAGCTGGGAATTGAAAGCCGGTTTATGTAATGCGGAATTCCAGGGGCTGTTCAGTCATGCCGATAAACTGGGGTTCACTGGCAGTTGCAAATGCCCTTCTGTTTTTCCTCCTCTCTCCCAGATCTTGCTACTACTATGAGTCAGGCCACTGCAGACACCGCGCGCACCGAAATTCTCCCCTGTGCGCGAGATCACGTTCAAGATCGCCCTACGGCCGGCGGCCCAGGTAATGATACACGTCCTTTTCCCTCCGCGCCTCTCATCTCCTCCCGTAGATGACAAGATGTTTTCTAAAGCCCTGCCCCCTCCCCAATTTCCGATTAATTTTGCTCATGCGATTGGAGGTGGTTGCCTTAATGATGAAGTTATGTTTCTCAGGTATGACAGCTACGAAGAGTATCAGCACGAGAGGCTGAAGAGGGAAGAATACCGCAGAGAATATGAGAAACGGGAGTCTGAAAGGGCCAAACAGAGAGAGAGGCAAAGGCAGAAGGCAATTGTAAGCAGCTTGGAGCTTACTTTCATTTTACAGGAGGGTTTCTTTTTTTTTCTCCTGTCTTTTCTTTTCGTGGGAGTGGGCATAGATTAGAAAATAAGGGAAAGACTCTTGTTAGAATATGCAATACTCAGCCTTTTGGCTTTAAAGCATCAGTGAGTCCTCAGTCCCTCTTAACACAGACTATTGGAAAGCAAAATGTTAGGTCAGTGTATTTCTCCTCCATACTACCTGTTTCTCATTCATCTTGAAGCTCATTACTGTTTTCGACCTTTGTTTCTAAAAATGGAGGAAGGAGAGATTTGTCCAGTCAGATACTGGTCCCATCAAGCCAGAGGATGAGTTCTTTGTATTGTTCTCTGCTGCTTTTTTTTCTCTGAGTGGAAAATGAAGAGATATCACTATTTGGTTTTAGTTTTTGTCTTTTTGGCAGACGTGAGGGTTGGATTGAGCTAGGTTTAAAGGCGGTGGTAGAGAAAGATTTGCTAAGAAAGTCATCATTTCTTCCTTGTGCCAGGTCAACAACTAACACATCCATATTTCTTATGAACTGCTTTTCAATAACCTTTTATGGATTTCAGCACCACGTACTGCAGGGTATTACATTCGCTTGACATATACACAGTACTGGCCCTTTGGGGTTAGGATCTAGGTTATGTGCATCTAGTTCGTTCTCCGTTGGTTGGACCTTAGAAGGCGAAAAGGAGGTCCTCCAATTGTCAGCATCCAGTACTTGTTCAAGGCAGATATTCCTAATTGATGAAGGAAATCTTTCCCATTGAGCCGCAATAGAACCTTGAGGGCTTTCCCAACATGGGTGCTTTAGGGAGCCATGGCATATCCATTGAAAATGGCACTGGTTTCATTCATTCATTGCAGCTGCTGTCTGTTAGCTGCTAAACGTCATTTCAGTGAAGATCAACCTTTGACACATCTTGCATACAAGCTAACCAGGGCTTAGGGAAATGATTTTTAGCTGTAACTGTTAGATGGATATGGTACCTTTAAAACAACCCACAACCATCAACAAAATCTTGAAAAACCTACCTAGAAGAGCTGACTAATAGAGTCCAAATCGCGCATTGGCCAACAGTTATCAACTGGAGGAAAAAGGTTAACTGAGAGGTTTGTTAACTCAGGCACTCAAGGAGAAAGAAGGGAGAAGTAATTGAATACTTAGGCTAAAGATCTAGGGCTTTGCTGCCATTTAACTTTGAATCTACCTAAGACCAAATTAGCCTTGTGAAAATTATGACACTTTCCCTCATTTTTCTCAACTTTCAAATGAGCTGTGATATTAAGATCTGCCAGAGTATCATTAGTTAACACTTAAGAAGACTAATGAAAATTAAAAATTCAATTTTCTAATTTAGATGTTTTTAATTAATAGCCTGTTCAATAATTATAATAATTCACATTTACAGAGTGCCATCTAGTTTACAAAACCTTGTAGTATGGTACAGTACAGTTAATATATACCAAAGAGAGTCATGTTGAGTAAGCATGAAGGTAAATGGTTATTTCAATGTTTTCATGTTCATATTTGATAAAATTCTTCATGTTTCTTCCCAAAAGAATGACACTAAAGAGAGAAATTGTTTTATCATATATTTGCTCATTTGTGCAAAATATAACACAGCTGTAACCAAAGCATAGCTGTAGATAAATGACATGTGCTTATTCTATTCTTCCAAAGATAATTTAGTGCCAGATACTTACTAGGGTGAAGAAAGGGAGGGAGGGGTCTTTTTTGCTAGTTTGGTTCTTTACAAATAGATCAAAGAGTGTGATGGTCTATATTCCATAGATGCCTGAGCCAAAAGCACTCTTGAGGCCACTAGCCTCAGTCTGGAAGCAGATACCACCCTACCACCCTGCCTTTCCCTGTGTCACAAATATTGACCAGTTGCTTGGTTAATTCTTTGACTAAGACAGTCTGTATCAGCTCCCTTTGAAAGACAGCAATTATAGTGCAAATGTCAACTTGGCTTATATTAAGTCATCATAACTAACTAGACGTTTGTGGGAATTTTGGCTTTGAGATTTTTATTTTTGTTTTTAAAAAGCAGATTAAAAAAGAAAACTAGGACATAGAGATTGTTTACTAACACAGTGACCCATAGGTAGTAAGAGCTTAGTATAAAGATTTGGGACTTACTGTTAAACCAATTCCCACTTGGACTATTAGATGCTATTTTTGCTTAAAATAAGTGAAAACACATGAGTATATGAGAGACATTTGTTAAGTGCCTGGGCTCTAAAATTAGGTAAGACCTAGTCCCCACATCCAGGGAGTTCAAGTCTACTGGCTGGTAAAGATACACGAAGAGGCAATAGGGTGTGTTAATCGCTGTTGCAGAGGATGTGCCTAAGGTACTGCAGTGGCAAATGGGTCGGCAACCAGCCCTGGGAACGAGGGAGGGCATCCCTGGAGAGGGTGAGATTGATTTGAAACCTAAAGGGAGGAAAGGGCAAAGGTTTTTTTCACCTGTGTTGTCCAGTGTGGGAGCCATTAGCCATGAGGCTAATTCAGCTAGTCCCAAATTTAGATGCACTATGAGTGTGATTGAATTTTGAAGACAGTACAAAAAAAAAAAAAGAGTGTAAAATACTTCATTAATATTTTTTACATCAGTGACAAGTTGAAACAATAATATTTTGGCTATGCTGAGCCAAGTAAAATATATTATTAAAATTAAATTTGTTTTTTTACTTTTTAAAATGTGCCTCAGAAAATTTAAAAGTTACATATGGTGCATTATATTTTTATTGGAAATTACTATTCTAGGCAGAGACTTTAGCTTATACTAAGTCTCTGGAAAAGAACAAGCTATATTGGGAAACTGCTAGTCATTTAATTAGAACACCAGGGTACAGGAGAGGCAAGAAATAAGTCTGGAGGGCTCCATGGTAGCCAGATCCTTGAAGGGTCCTTTAAGTCATAATAAAGATTTTGAAGAATATCTTGAAGGCGTAGTGGAACTATTTAATGAGATTACCTGCAGGAAGTTTTTCTGATTGATTTCCTTCCTCAAAATGATCTGCTTTCTTGTGCCATAATGCATGTGCAAAATGTATTTTTATGGACTTGGAGATACAAGCAATGATTTTTGACTCATTTGACTAGATTAGCTTGTAAAGTCATTCATGAGACAGCTAAAGGAACCGGGACAGTTTGCCGGAGTTGGTCGGGTAGGTGATTTCCATTCAGATTTCTGAGACACCCTTAAAGTAATGAATAAATAGCAAATTATATCTGGAATATCTTGGGTGCAGTGCTGGATTATTCATTAATTCAGATCAATTTTATAATCAGGGGAGCAGCAAAACAGAGGCTCCAAAAGGAAATGAAAAAAATAATGTTACAATCATGTAATAGATATTTTACAAAATTAACCTTTGCTACCTTGTCTTGTGGTCTATAATATTGACTTATTTTTGAGTTCCATAAGAAGGAGATGGTGGTTTAGGTCATCTATAAACTTTTTAATATGTATGTGTCCAAAAGTCTTTATTCAGACTGACTTCAGTGTACCAAATCAGACAACTAAGAAAAGACTAATAATTAGTAATTACACAGAATCATATGTTGTGGTTGAATATTGCCATTGTTTAAGTTGCTGTTTTCCTCCAATTTCCATCTAAATGCTCTCAAAACCCAATTTATCCTCTGCTTTTCTCAGTCTCATAGGCTTGAAATAATTCAGGATGTTGGAACTCTGGAAGCCAGAGTATAGTACTTAATGTCTAATTATATCAGCTCTTAAGTAAACTAACCTGGATGTATTCACATCCATCCAACCTAAGACACTAAGGAGGAGTATTCCTGGACCGTACTTGGATGGAAGTAACTTTGGTAAACTGAAAGCTATAGTTTTGTTTCTCCCCTGAAAGTGTCTCCTAGTCGCGGTCACTTACTGAATGCCTACTGAATCAGATGAGTGTTATCAATGTTAAGAACAAGAGAAAAAACAACAAAAAAGGAAACTTGTTTTGGCATTGTGTCAGAGTTTTGGCCTTTGTTTCTATCCATTCACACCTTTTCATGGTCATTCACCCCTCTCACTTTATCTTTTAGATAGAGAACCTAGCTATGCCATTCACTGTAGAAGTGGCATGGATTTTATCGACTCATCTCATCTATAGTGTTTGTAATATCCTTGGAATTTTTGAGAAAGTTAGGTTGTAACTAATCTGGAGGTGAACATAAATCTTTCACTGTCAAAGTTGACATGCAGTTTCCTTAGCATAGGAAGAGGGATTTTTAAATTATCCCGACTTGGAAATGTAGAATAAAAGTTCTGAGAACTAAAATCCAAATTATATCAGGCTGTTCCTTATTGTTACCTAACACTGCAGAGCATTTTAGTGAGATAACCCATAGAAAAGCATCAAGCACAGTACTTGGCATCTATTAGAATTTAGTAAATGTTAATCTCACTACTAATTTCCTTTTCTTCTTAATCAAACCCCTATTACCAGGAGTTACTTATTTTTTGATGAGAAACAACCATTGTATATTTTCCCCAGCTAACTGGGAGGCTCTACACACTTTCTGATAAAGATTTTGATAATGCAAAGTCAGTTTAATTCAGTCGGATTTTTTTTCTCTGTTCATCCCCTGTGTTTTGATATAATGAGGATTTACCATACCTGTTAATGCAACATAAATCTTCACTTTTATTATCCACCCCATCAGCAAACTAGCTTTTGTGAAAATTGAAGCTAAAATATACTTGATAAATGTTCCTTCCTCCTCGATAGTGAAAACTGGTCTGAAAATCATTTTTCAAGGAGCTTTGTCCAAAGGTTTAGAGTTCCTCCAAGCCTTTAAGAAGTTGGAAATGTTATTAAGCATTTTGATTTCTTTTCCTTTCATCTCCTGTTTAGAAATTAATGTCTTGAAAAATTGGCTGCAAATGTTAAGGTTTTTTAAAGATATGGAATCTATTCATCTGTCTAATAAAACTGCAACATGTTAAAAATAATCAGTTCTTCACTAGACATTTTGGTCAATCTTGGAAAGATTTTTGTCTTTGCTTTTTAGACCTTCAGATGCCTTTTAATTTCATTTTTATCACTAGGAAAACCAAACACTCTAATCATTTTCTCAAATGAGAATTTCAACGTGTATTCAATCTCTGATCTTTGTAAGATAGCAAGATGTGGTCGCATTCTTATGTTGCATAAAAGAAGATTGACAGTCAAATAGGTAATTTAAGTGATTGCGGAACAGCCCTTTGGATTTCTGTCTTTCCTATCTAGGTTGTGTCTTCTTTTTACTGCAGAATGTATCAGTATCCGATATAAAAGGTCCTCTGGTTTATCCTTTTTTGGGATTATCGTTGCATAGAGTTTCGTATAAAGAAGCAATTCAGAGACCATCCCAATATGTCTGCATATGGATGTACATATGGTCGATTTTCACTTTTACTGTGAATTTCCTTGAAGATGAACATAGGCTGTGTATATTCCCTTAATGGTAGATGAGCAATTTCTTTGTGATGGTTCAATTTCTTTCTCTTCTGCATTTCTCCCTCCTTTTCCTCTGTACAGTAGTAACCTTCCTAAAAACATTCATTAAAAAAAATAAATAAATAACACTCATGCAAGCAGGCGCCAGGAAGTTTAGATAACAGTCCCATCAAATTCTGCTGTTTGGCTGGAGCTGGCTGCATAAATAGAACGGAATGTGATGTGATGATTCCCTTGCTCAAGTGTACAGCACTGCCCCGGGATGAGCCTCACTCTCCATTTATATTTATTGACCTCCAGGATGTGCTGGGTGCTCTGGAACAACACAATTACAGCCTTCAGTTGAGACATACAATCTACATGGAAGCGAATCAGGCAGCCCGCTCTGCTTGCTGTACTTCGTCTGGTCAGTTATGTAGGCTCAATGGTTGCTGTCAGAGAATTGTGTTTTACCAGCTGTTTCAGTGGAGTGAGACAAGTGAGAGCACTTACACTTAAACCATAAAAGCAAATCATGGAAACCTTTGTTAGTACACTCAGCTGAGCTACCTGGGTAAGGTTTTTCCTATGATAAAGCACCAAACCTGGTTTTCATTCTCCACTGTCTTAGAGAGTCTCAGAGTAAGGACCACACTTAGTCACCTTTGATGTAATGAAGGGTATGGAACTAGGTGTTAAAAGTGATTAATTGATTGATTTTTCAACAAATATTCATTAAGAAGACTCTTATGTTTGGCTCCCCTTAAAATATAGTAGTCGATAGGACTGGTATGGTCTGTGCTTTCATGAAGCTTTCATTGTTGGGGGAGATAGACATTAAACACCGAATAAACTATTAATTATTTAATTACAATTGGGCACAGAACTACAAAGGAGAAGTAGAGTGTTCTTTCTGAGCAACTTGTAATAGAAAGCCGAACCTCACCTCAAGTCTCAGAAAGGAAAATGATTGTTGAGTTCACTGTAATTCTAGACAGTATGTGTATGTTGGTGGAGGGGAGGGAGAGGCAGTGTGGAAAGGGTATTCCAAGTAGCAGAGACGCAGCTTGTGCAAAGCCCTTAGAAAAGGAAGGAGAACAGTACATACTAGGGACTGAGAGAAGGTCAATATGGCTGGAAATAGAGGAAAGGAAAGAATGGGATGTGGGAGCTGAAGCCCAAGATGAAGATAGATCCAGACCCTGAAGGGCCCGGTAGGTTCTGTTAATGATTTAGGTCTTTCCCTAAATGTTATGAGAAACTATTGAAATGTTTTAGGTCTTAATTGGCACGATTGGATTCCTGTACTCTTCGTAAAGACTATTCTGACCGAAGTGAAAGAATAGTTTGGAGGAGGGTAAACACAGACACAGGATCCAAGTAAAGAGGCTGTTTTACTGGTCCAGAAAGAGATGCTGGCAGCTTGATTTAGGGGACATGCAATAAAAGAGGCAGATTTAGGAAGTAAAAATCAACAGGACTTAAGGAGTGTTTGGAAATGTGGAGGGGACTAAGCGGGAAGAATCAAGGAAGGCACTTGGGTTTTTGTCCTGAATAACTGGCTAGATGGTGTTAACTTCACTGATACAAGAAAGACCCACTGGGAAGAGACTGAACTACAGAGTTTGGTTTGGGTAATGTTGGTCTAGTTTGAGGCGCCTATGGGACATCCAATCTGAGGTGTCAAATAGATAGTTGTTTATTTGAACCTGAAGCTCAGAGGAACTTTCCTGATGAAAACGGAAATATGAGTGTCGCATATGGTAAAAGAAGAAACATGGATGATCAAATCACCTAGGAGGATATGTATTGTAGGGTCTGTGAATTGTTCAGTTATGTTTCTCAAACATTTATTGAGAGTCCACTCTTTACCAAGTTCTTTGCTAAATGCTGGGCACATGAAATGGACATATGTTCAGTAAATAACATAGGACATCTCTTTGCTTTAAGCCTAAATGACTTCTTACATCATCCAAGATGTAAAAAGATATTCTCAGCACATCCAGAGAAAACTCTTAGGCAGGCTAAATCTGTACCTTTGCCCTGTGTTTCCTAGTCTCTGCCTCCGTCTAAGTTAAATCTCTCCAACCTTAAATTCATTTCATTCTTGTTTGCCATTGATAGACATACAAGCTAACTGGTAAGCACTTCGTTATACTAACTTCTTACACCTTTTCTCAGCTTGAGAAACATCATCATCTTTGGCCTTGTCTTCTTGGAATAAGAGATATACGATTACTTCTTACACTAAGAATGCATTCTTGTTCTGTAAAAAGTGATCCATCTTCAGGCTATAAAATATTCTTCCCATATTTTGTAGGTTATAAATTGCTGTTGACTTTCAGATTATGATGATATTGACTCCACTTGTGAAAATTAGGCCACACCCTTCTTGTCTGTTCCTAAAATAAGATTCATTGGCAAAGTGAAATTTATAGCCTCTTTTATAGCTCTTATTCTTTGGAGACCCATGGCTTAAAATGGCCAGTATTTTAAGACTGTATTTTTAAAATTATTGTCTTTGGACCACCTGTATCAGAATCATTGGGGTGTGCTTGTTAAAAATAAAGATCATTGAAGCTTACTTTCCAAATTTTTTTTAATATGGCTGGAATAAATCCAATAATTTGCATTTTTAATAAGCACCCCAGGTAATTTGTATTTATACTAGAGTTTAAGAATCAATATTTTGAGGGGTGTCAAAATTTGTATGTCAAACTATCAGGCTGTACATCTTAAAATTATATAGTAATGGATGTCAATGATTTGTCAATAGAACTAAAAAATGTGTATATTTTATTATTATAATTCTGAGTTAGTTAAGGAGAAATTAAAGAGTTTTGCAAGCCAGGTCAGTTTCCTACCAATTTTGAAGATTAATAATCGAGTCACAAGTGTTAAAATATTTAATAGATACTATTCAGCGATTCAGTGATAAAAAAGATTGCATTACACACATTTCTTCTGTAATACATTAAATTTCATGTGACAAAGGAACAGAGATGGATAGAAGAAGTAGAAGAGAGTGAGAGGTGGAAGAGAGTGATACTGAAGAAATGGAAAGTAAAACTTGGTTCAAGTGTAGTCTTTTGTTCAGGTTTAGTGTGTGTTTTGCTTTAATTGGCATGCTCTGGGGGGGGTTCTTATTATGCATGATTGTACATTTATAAATGTTTCTAGCATTCAACTCCTTTCCTATCTTCAGATCTAGCAAGTGTCTTCTCACTTTTCCCCCTAGGAAGAGCGCCGTGTGATTTATGTTGGTAAAATCAGACCTGACACAACACGGACAGAACTGAGGGACCGTTTTGAAGTTTTTGGTGAAATTGAGGAGTGCACAGTAAATCTGCGGGATGATGGGTGAGAATCTTCAAGATTATTTCTTGTTCAGAAGCTGACATATGTAAAAAATTATGGCCATAAGATTACTAGAATGGGAATGCTTTGACAGATGACATGTTGAGTTCAGAATCTTATTTATTTTCTTTCATCCCTATTTATTAATCTTTCTAGTTGAGATTTCCTGTCCCAGAAATAAGTATTTAGCTGTTTGACAGGACAATCACACTGATAAATGGATGCAGTGGTTCAGACGTTGGCACCAGCGATGTCTCCAAAGTAGAAAGGGTTACAGTCATATAATGCTAATCCTTCCTCACTAGCTTTGAACTTCTCTTCTTTGTCCATTGCAGAGACAGCTATGGTTTCATTACCTACCGTTATACCTGTGATGCTTTTGCTGCTCTTGAAAATGGATATACTTTGCGCAGGTCAAATGAAACTGACTTCGAGCTGTACTTTTGTGGACGCAAGCAGTTTTTCAAGTCTAACTATGCAGACCTAGGTATGGATTTTACTGTACATAGAATGAGGAATCCATAATGTAGAGCTCAAAATGGAAGCATATGTAAACTGTAGGCACGTTGGGTTGGACCATCGCTTTATTTTACTAGAGGGAATATTTGAATACAGATTTTATCTTATTTTTTATTTTTTAACACACGAGACAGTTTCAGAAGCAAGGGGCTTAAGTTTTGGCAACAAACAGAAGAAGCAAATTGTTTCTACTGTCTGCCCATATGCTGAAATTCTGCACTATTTGTATGTGTGTGTGTGTGTGTGTGTGTGTGTGTGTGTGGTATGTTTTGAGTGTGCAAGTGTTGTATTCGTTTGTAATCTGTTACTGCTTTCCGCGCCTACCCTGAATCCTTTTGTACAAGCTATAGCATTGGCATCATTGCTTTGCAGAACAGAATATGCAAAAGTCTTATTCTTTTTTCCTTATTATCTCACAAACTCTTAGAAATGTCAACATTTTCTACAAATTACACCCAGAGAGAGGAGAAAGTAAAATTTCATGTGCTAAATCACACTGTACTTTCTTTAAAACAAAAGAAGAAAAAAAAAACCTGTTTTTTTTTAGTGCTTCCATATGCTAGGCACTGTGCCAAGGCTTTGTAAGCATTTTCTCATTTAATTACCAGAACAATCCTAGGAAGTGGATATTATCATCCCCATTTTACAGGTAAGGAAGCTGAAAAATAGATAAGTATTCCTTTTTGCCTGTTATAAAAGTTGTACAGACTCAAGGGGTGACATTTGGAAAATATAAAAAGGTATTAAGAGAAATAGTAAAATCACCTAGAGATAACCACTGTTACCTAGTATGGGATTTGCTGTTCAGTATTTTGTGTCAGAACGTCAAATTTCTTGTAGTTGAGGTCATATTATACGTATATATACACTTTTAAGTTCTACGTTTCTCGATTAATATTATATGTTCATTTTCCACTGTGATTCAAAGGATGAAAAATAATTTACCAGTAAACTTTAATGGTTGTATAGTATTCTGTCTGGCAAATAGTGCCATTATACTTAATCGTTCCACTATAGCTAAACACATTTTCAGTTTTTGATATTATAAATAATGCCACGATGGACATCTTGATTTCCTTTCCAATTTTAATTTTGTTCCTTTCCATGTTATTCCCTAACTAATGTGTGTGTTGTAAGCCTTTAAATTCCTTCATGAAATAATGAAGGAAGGAAAATGGCAAATGTCTTGTGCATATGACATAATTATTTAAATCAATTTATAATCATCATCATGAAATTAACATATAAATCTGCTCCTAAGCATTATTATATGTCTATCTGCACTTGCTTTGGCTTGGTATAAAGAAAAAAATGAATACCAAATACAGGGCTTTTTTCTTCCTTCAGCTGAACTGATGTCTTCCTAGAGTAATTGATACAGGTGGGGTGCATTGTTCAGGAGGAATATGCTATAATTCACTTCACAAGCTAAATAGATAGTATGAAGCAGGGGAGAGACAGTTGACTGTTAGAGAGATAGGCGCCTAGGGATGAAAATATAAAAGGTGGCAAGTCATTTGTTCAAATGTTGGCTGATAAAAACAGTCCAGACAGATGGAAGTCTTGAGTTGATTTGACTTATTTTCTTCAGTGATGAAGGCCAGGGTGTTTTCTAGTCTCTCAAAACATCTAGAGTTTAGAATAAGCTACCTGGAGGGGCCTTTAGATCATGATTCATCACTGGTAAAGGGAGCATGGGATAGTATTTCCAAATTGCTCTGGAGCCTCCCTGAAATATTTCTAAGAAGAATGCTTCTCCTCTAGTTATCTCTCTGCCTTGCCAGCAGCAATAGAAACTTTGCCATTGCTAAGCTAACTCTGATTTCCTGAAAGGTGTGTTTGATGTGTATTGTAATAGCATGGATTTTTCCGTTTCCCTCCAGCCTTACAAATGCAGGAAGTGGAGTCGATCTGAGTGTAGGCCTGGTGTAGTTGAAAGCGCCTTGGCTTTGGAATTTCGCAGGCCTGGTTTTGAAACCTGAGTTAGCTTTTTGACCTTGAGCAATTAAACTCCCTCTGCTTCTGGTTCTTCATTTGTAAAATACATTATAATGTTGTTGTGAAGATTAAATATGTGTCTGTGAAGCCCTTAGCATAGTGTCAGTGTCTGGCACAAAATAGATTCTCAATGCATAGTAGCTATAATTATAATAAAAATGATTGTTATGAGAAGTTATAAATTTGAAGTTATTTTAAAATGAAAGAATCAACCAGGGGCCAGCTTTGGAACCAAACAACATCATGTATGTCTTGTCTTTATTCCCTGAATAGTTGAAGTTAAGTGCCTCGGGCCATGAATGCTGAATAAGGTGCATATAAGCATATCCTGGACTCTTAGAGGGGTTGGGAGCTTACGTGTGTGTCAAGAGTAAAGTGAAAATGATGTGATACTGATTAATTTTACCAAAAGTAAAGCAACCTATCATTTTAGATAGATTACCAATTTTTAAAATTTTTATTTGCTCTCCTAAATTAAGTTAGCTCATATATCCCATTTCTCTGCTATTTTTAAATTAAAGTATAGTTAATTTACAATGTTGTGTTAGTTTCAAGCGTACAGCAAAGTGATTCAGTTATACATGTATATATATATTCTTTTTCAGATTCTTTTCCACTATAGATTATTATAAGATATTGAGTAGAGTTCCCTGTGCTATCCATTAGGTCCTTGTTGTTTATCTATTTTATATATAGTCGTGTGTGCCTGTTCATCCCAGTCACCTAATTTATCTCCCCCCATCCCCCTCACCCCCCGTCCCCTTTGGTAACCATAAGTTTGTTTTCTATGTCTGTGAGTCTATTTCTGTTTTGTAAGTAAGTTCATTTGTATAATTTTTTTTAGATTCAACATTTAAGTGATATATGATGTTTGTCTTTCTCTGTCTGACTTCTTCACTTGGTATGATAAATTCTAGGTCCACCCATGTTGCTGCAAATAGCATTATTTCATTCTTTTTTAGGGCTGAGTAATATTCCATTGTATATATGTACCACATCTTCTTTATCCATTCCTCTGTCAGTGGACATTTAGGTTGCTTCCATGTCTTGGTTATTGTAACACTGGGGTACATGTATCCTTTCAGATTATGGTTTTCTCCAGATATATGCCCAGGAGTGGGATTGATGGATCATAGGGTAATTCTATTTTTAGTTTTTTAAGGAACCTCCATACTGTTCTCCATAGTGGTTGTCCCAATTTACATTCCCACCAACAGTGTAGGGGGGTTCCTTTTTCCTCCACACCCTCTTCAGCATCTATGATTTGTAGACTTTTAAATGATGGCCATTCTGACTGGTGTGAAGTGACACCTCATCATAGTTTTGATTTGCATTTCCCCAATAATTAGCGATATTGAGCCACTTTTCAGGTCCCTGTTGGCCATCTGTATGTCTTCTTTGGAGAAATGTCTATTTAGGCCTCCATTTCTCTGCTGTTGAGGCCACTTAATGGTTACTTACAATACTATTAGTGCAAAACACAATGATTCTAGTTACTGCTTATGAGCCAGATTTATAAATGAGACTCAGAATTTCAAGGGATGATCAGCTTATCATGATGAAGCCAATATTTAAGTCTGGTTTCTATGAATCTGTAATCTGTGTGTCTTTCTGTTTACTGTTCTATAAACAAATAGATCTTTCCATTTGAAAGAGCTTGATGAAAAATCTCAAAGAGGAAAGACAGAAATTAAATTAGGACTATAGGGTCAAAACAGAAGGATGGATCATGATTAAGAATGTGATCATTTTGATCAGGAATTAGTTATGGCTTAGAATTTGTAAATAATAAAAAGTAAACAAATAACATTGGTCACAAACTCTTTATTAACTCAAAGAAATGTAGTATATTATCAACATCTTGAATACATATGTAACTTTACATATACCCTTGCCGTTCATTGGTAAATCAATCCCAGATCTAAACACAAATATTTTCAATCACATTTTTAATAATATGTGGGTGTTCAAGACTAATACATTCATTAGACAAATACTGAGTGCCTACTTTGTGCCAACAGTTTTCTAGGTGCTCGGAATACAGTTTTGATGTGATTTGTTTCTATTGATACAGTATTATTAATTATAAAAATTTATTTTTTTAATTTGTTAGCGTGGCTTTCAGGTTATTCCTATAAAAATTTCATTATCTCTTACTTGTGTTGCAGTATCCTTCCTTTAGTGGAGGGAAAGGGGTGGAGTGGATGTTATTGCCACAGGAGTTGCATATAAACACATTGTCTCTTCAAGAAGTGAGAAAGATTTTGTGGGTGCCGACTGACATAGTATGCCTATGAAAGTTGGTATATACGTAAGCACCAGCCACTGTATTTCACAGTGTAGAAACTCTTGAAATCCACTGTATCAAAGTGCTTTTAGTATTTACTGATGAAAACCCAGAAAATTCTGGGTTTCATGTAGAATAATCCCAAATTAAGACATTTTAAATATTCTCAAAATCTCCTCCAAGGAAAGATACACGTATATATTCTCGACGGTTCTGTGCTGACTTTATGTCACACAGACTGCCATCACTGGACAGCTCTTCCGTCTTCATCTACAGTGCAAGTGGAATTCTGATTTCAGGCTAATCTCTGACAATGAGCAGAACTTTTTTGTGTGTCTACAGAAAAGATTTTGATTTGAACAACAGCTGCTCATGAGGCTTTGGTTATACAAGCAAATTATTCATTAGGCTATGAAGAGAAGAGTGTAAGCCAGTGTAATTTAAGATTGACCATATAAAATTTTAGTGAGGAAAGATGGGCCATTTTTGTCTTGTTTTTATATCTGAGGCTGACTATAATTGTTCATCTTACCTGGAAAAAGAAATGCAGTAAAGACAAGGGATGGTGAGAATGAGAAAAAAAAAAAAAAAAAGTGAAGGAATTTCCTTGTCTTTAAAGTAGATTGAAGCTGGTGGGGAAGGGGAATCAGCCTGGTTCTGGAGAGCTTGAGGGATTTGCAACCTTTTCAGAAGAACACCTTGTGAGGTCAGTGATTAGCCCCCATATTATCTAATATTACCTTTTTCTGTCACCGAGCATTTCTATTTTGTAATTTAATCTGGGTAAAACACAAATATTTATATTTTAGTAAGATTGTTAACGTTTCCCAGAAAGGTTTAGTCTTCTCTTCTAGTAAGTGCTTTCCAAAGAATGAATGTGTTTGCCAGAGGCTTTCTATTGTATTTCCAAGACACCTTTTCTCAATCTGAGAGACCAGCAGAAATAGTTGACTTTTCCATAGATGTCAAAGGAGAAAAATCAGAAATATTTGACAGAATTTTACCTTACGTCCAACGTGGCTGACATACATCCATTTCGTTCAGGGCTACTTAAAGTGGCATGTGGAGCTTTGCACAAAAGCTTACTTGGACTAGTTTAAGGATCTAAGAAAGACCATGGCTTTATTTATACGGGTGTATTTTTCCTCTCCTATTAGTGAGTAAAGAGGCTGCATTTGCCCTCTCTGGACATGAAGCATTTTCCTAAACCTTCTAATTTGGGGAGAGTTTGTGCCACTGTTGCTGGGGTCCCTCAAGGTACTGGAGATCGTATGCCCCTCCCTCCTGAAAGGGGAGCAGCAGGGTGATGAGTGGGTGAAGTTCTGACAATTATCTCTCTCCCACTCAAGTGGCTTTCATGCTCAATGAAATCAATCCCACCGAATAGGAAAGTTAGTTCCAGCTTCTACTTTTACCTCTCCAACTAAGTGGTTGAGGAACCTTGGGTAAGTCATTTAACATGCCAGGAAGGGAGAGGGGGCTTATTTTTAAAGCATATTGATTGACTAAGTTACTATTGAAAAGAAATATTAAAGTCTGTTCTGATTACCTCCAGGAGTGTTTAAATCTAAAATGAGTCAATAGATGACTGTTTTGAATGCTCATCACTCCTTACCCTCTGCAAATATATACATGTGCTGTAAATAAATAAATATATAAATATACAATTAATTAACTAAAATATTGGTGTGTATATATACCAGTACCATATACTGTAAAAATACCTTCTGCAAATATATATACACACATTAATATTCATACATATAAATACCTTCTGAAAAAATATATATGTAAATATATGCATATATATATGTGTACACCAACATCAATATCATATACTAATAAAAGCTGGGCGTATTTTTTAAAGTATATCGATTGGTTAAGTTGCTCTTGAATCAGGTAATCTTAGATTAGATGATTGAGTTAATGACCATCAACAGAGGGTACATCTAAATCTGGCTTGGGTTTCTTTCAGATTCAAACTCAGATGACTTTGACCCTGCTTCCACCAAGAGCAAGTATGACTCTCTGGATTTCGATAGTTTACTGAAAGAAGCCCAGAGAAGCTTGCGCAGGTAACATGTTCCCTGGCTGAGGATGACAGAGGGACGGTGAATACC
Organism: Neophocaena asiaeorientalis asiaeorientalis; assembly: GCF_003031525.2. Taxonomy (NCBI): domain Eukaryota; kingdom Metazoa; phylum Chordata; class Mammalia; order Artiodactyla; family Phocoenidae; genus Neophocaena; species Neophocaena asiaeorientalis. The sequence continues at coordinate 1,333,142 of NW_020173231.1, read as the reverse complement.
TCACGGGACAGCGCGTCCTTCCCTAACAGACTGTTGCAAGTCATACTTAGGAATTTCTCCTACTTTACACTCTCTATACAAAAACAAAACAAAACAACAACAATACAACAAGAACAACAACAATGGTTTACATGAACACAGCTGCTGAAGAGGCAAGAGACAGAATGGAAACCCAGTAAGCACATGTTTATTTATGGGTGTCAGCTTTGCTTTCCCTGAGTCTCTCAGTGATGGAGTGTGTGTGTGTGTGTGTGTGTGTGTGCGCGCGCGCGTGTGTTTGCCTGGTTTGGGGGAAGTGTGTATGTATAGGTGGGGACTGGGGGCACCTGACCAGAGCGTGCAAGGGCAAACCACTTCAAATGGCAGCAGTTCCATGAAGACACACTTAAAACCTAGAACTTCAAAATGTTCATATTCTATTCAAAAGGAAAAAAAAAAATATGTACATCCAAAAGGAAAGAAAACCAACCAACCACAAGCCACCCTAAAATGACAGCCACTGATGTCTGGGCATCAGCCTCCGTACTCTGTTTTTTTTAAGAAAGTGCAAAATCAACATGAAGCAAGCTTTCTCTCATAACGTAATGATTATATGACAATCCCGAAGAAACTGCAGGTTCCGTAGAACTCATATCCTTTCTCTCTCTCTCCCTTTTCTTTCTTTCTTTTTTTCCTTTTTCCTTTTGCCATGGAATCTGGGTGGGAGAGGATACTTCGGGCACTGAGCTCAACTTTCCTAACATTTTGAAGTTTCTGTAGTTCGTCCTTTCTCATGACACCCATGTAAATGTCCAAAATGTTGATCTTCCACAGCGAATTTCAAAAGCCTTGTCAATGGTCAAGCTTGCAGCTTGTTCAGTGGTTCTTTCTGAGGAGCGAGCACGGTGTTACATTACTAATGGGAGTTGGGTAGAACTCTCTGGGATGTGTTCAGATAGTATAATTGCTACATTCTCTGATGTAGTTAAGTATTTACAGATGTTAAATGGAGTATTTTTATTTTGTGTACATATGATACAATGATGTTCTTTTTTTGTTACAGCTATGCACTGTAAATGCAGCCTTCTTTTCAAAACTGCTAAATTTTTCTTAATCGAGAATATTCAAATGTAATTATGAGGTGAAACAATTATTGTACACTAACATATTTAGAAGCTGAACTTACCGCTTATATATATTTGATTGTAAAACAAAACAAACAAAAAAGGACAGTGTGTGTGTCCGTTGAGTGCAGCACAACAAATCGATGCTTTACGCACAGCCATCCCTTCTTAGGTGAGCTTCGATCCAAGCATCTTGTCAAGAAATCTCCTAGCCCCCTAAAGGTATTAACCACTTCTGCGATATTTTTCCACATTTTCTTGTTGCTTGTTTTTCTTTGAAGTTTTATACACTGGATTTGTTAGGGGAATGAAATTTTCTCATCTAAAATTTTTCTAGAAGATATCATGATTTTATGTAAAGTCTCTCAATGGGTAACCATTAAGAAATGTTTTTATTTTCTCTATCAACAGTAGTTTTGAAACTAGAGGTCAAAAATCTTTTTAAAATGCTGTTTTGTTTTAATTTTTGTGATTTTAATTTGATACAAAATGCTGAGGTAATAATTACAGTATGATTTTTACAATAATTAATGTGTGTCTGAAGACTATCTTTGAAGCCAGTATCTCTCTCCCTTGGCAGAGTATGATGATGGTATTTATCTGTATTTTTTACAGTTATACATCCTGTATAAATACTGATATTTCATTCCTTTGTTTACTAAAGAGACATATTTATCAGTTGCAGATAGCCTATTTATTATAAATTATGAGATGATGAAAATAATAAAGCCAGTGGAAATTTTCTACCTAGGATGCATGGCAGTTGTCAGGTTGGAGTTTAAGTGTTTCATTTGGGAAATTCCGCTTTTGCAGAAGCAGTGTTTCTACTTGCACTAGCATGGCCTCTGACGTGACCATGAAGTTGTTCTTGATGACATTGCTTCTGCTAAATTCAATAAAAACTTCAGAAAAACCTCCATTTTTGAGCATCAGGATTTCCTCTGAGTGTGGAGCCCTGGAATGGAAGTCAGTAAAGTTTGGCGTGTATATTCAAGTTTTTAAATTGAGATTCGATTACAGTTTGGCTGACATGACTTTTCTGGAAGACATGATATACCTACTACGTAATCGTTCTTTTCCTTTCTCTCGCCCAACACGATCTTATAAAATGGATTTCACCCCCAGGCCAATGCAGCTAATTTTGAAAGCTGCATTCATTTATCACCAGCATATTGTGTTCTGAGTGAATCCACTGTCTGTCCTGTCGGATGCTTGCTTGAGTTTTTGGCTTCTTATTTCTAAGTAGATAGAAAGCAATAAAAATACTATGAAATAAAAGAACTTGTTCACAGGTCCTGCGTTACGACCGTAACACATCTTTAATCCGCCTAATTCTTGTTGTTCCGTAGGTTAAATGCAGGTATTTTAACTCTGTGTGGACGCCAAACTAAAGTTTACAGTCTTTCTTTCTGAATTTTGAGTATCTTCTGTTGTAGAATAAGAATAAAAAAAGACTATTAAGAGCAATAAATTATTTTTAAGAAATCAATATTTAGTAAACCATATTATGTGTTCAAGGACCAGATGCTTTCTCTATTTTGCCTTTAAATTTTTTGTGATCCGATTTTCAATACATTCTCCTTTTTGCCCTGGATTGTTGACATGAGTAAAAATCTTGGTTTCTTTTCTTACTTATGAAAAGACAACACTACAGATTTCATGTTGAGGATTCATTTATCCCCCCTTCTGGCCTGACAAATATTGTTACCATGAAGATAGTTTTCTTCCATGGACTTCAAATTGCATCTAAAATTAGTGCAAAGAGAGACTCACTAGACCATCCAAATAGAGCTTTTGTATCTTATGCAGACACTGTGGGTAGCCCATCAAAATGTAAACTGTGTTCCTTTTATTTTTATTTAAAAAATTTTTTTTGGAGAGAATATTTCAAATGAACACATGCACCCCATCATCACTGGAGGCAAATTTCAGCATAGATCTGTAGGATTTTTAGATGACCCCGGGCCATTGCCTTCATGCTGTGGTAAGTACCACATCTACAATTTTGGTAACTGAACTGGTGCTTTAGAAATGTGGGTTGTTTTTTGTTTTTCAAGAGATGTAGCAGAATAATTCTTCCAGTGCAACAAAATCAATTTTTGCTAAACGACTCTGAGAGCAACGGTTGGGCTGTCAACATTCAAAGCAGCAGAGAGGGAACTTTGCACTATTGGGGTATGATGGTTGGGTCAGTTGAAAAAAAGGAAACCTTTTCATGCCTTTAGATGTGAACTTACAGTAGGTAATGATTATGTGTCCTTTTTTGATGGCTGTAACGAGAACTTCAATCACTGTAGTCTAAGACCTGATCTATAGATGACCTAGAATAGCCATGTAATATAATGTGATGATTCTAAATTTGTACCTATGTGACAGACATTTTCAATAATATGAACTGCTGATTTGATGGAGCTACTATAAGATTTGTAGGTGAAAGTGTAATACTGTTGGTTGAACTATGCTGAAGAGGGAAAGTGAGCGATTAGTTGAGCCCTTGTCGGGCTTTTTTTTTTTTTTCCCACCTGCCAACTCTACATGTATTGTTGTGGTTTTATTCATTGTATGAAAATTCCTGTGATTTTTTTTTTTAAATGTGCAGTACACATCAGCCTCACTGAGCTAATAAAGGGAAACGAATGTTTCAAATCTACTTCTGCTTTTCTTATTTATCATAACCAAACTCCTGGCATATTCCTCAGATCAGTACACATTACTCGCTTATCGTTATTCTGTTTCCTCTCTGGATCTCCCCCCTCCCCCTGCTTTTCCATATTCATGGATGGATTTCAGCTCTAAGGTAACATGCACCTTCTGTATTTTACCTTGTCTCCTTTCAAATGGCAAAGGCAGAAGTGGTGATTTCTATAATGAGAAGTGATGTGGGACTTTATCAAACGGATTAGCTCTGTTTTGGTACTTAACCCTGGAAAGTGTGAATTTTAAGTACAAGCCACTGCCCCTAGTGAGAAACCTGCTAAATATTTCAGCTTAGGAAGCAATTGTACTCTAATGGGCTGAATTTTTTTTTATTGACAGTTGATTTACAATGTTGTGTTAGTTTCTGGTGTATAGCATGGACTGAATATTTTTTGAAGACTTGTAACAGAATGCATCTCCCTGTCCCCCCATCATATGTAAGTCATCAGGTTAAATATGGGACAAGCTGATAGATTGCTGCCGGTACGGCTTGCTGTCAGGATGTCCACTGTGCCTTGTAGGTTATTGGTGATCTTCATGACAGAGATTGCAGAGAATGTGTTATTAGTGCTCTGCCGTGTCCAGATTTCAGATGTGGTCCTCACTCCCAGCCACTTGCACTGCAAGATTCAGCATAAGCCTAGCCATGGGGAAAGGTGGCTAAATGTATTCCAGCTCCTAGCCCCCCCTTTCTCCTACAGAAAAATGTATTCGTAATTATTGGAAATGTGATAGAGCTATCAATAGTACATTGAAATCTGCTAAATAACACAAGAAGCACTTCCCATGGCTCTCTGTCTATTTTATAGCACTGTAAGATTTGCCAATTATTTTATCAAAATAGAAAATAAAAACTTCCTGTTATCTTACCCAAATACTGCATTCATCTACAACTGTGATTCAGTGGATAGGCCTCAGATTGTGACTTGTCTCCACTGGTGTTTAAATTGTATAGGGCATTTTGAATCTTCTGGCTGGAATTAGCAAGGGCAATAGAATAATGACAGTCTTCCTTTTAAAGGGTTAACTTTTTACCCTTAAAAACCTTTTGAGGGTAAAGAGGGATTTTTAAGAGAAGAAAAGGAGTAGCCACTAGTCTTGTACAGGGACATCCTGATTAGAGATAAAGGATTCATTTGATGTTGTCCTCAAACATTAAATCGCTTCCATCCTTAATGACACTAATGGCAAAATAATTATTGAATCCAAAGTTAGGCTGACAAAAATAAATGAACACTGGATATGAATAGTTTATTTAAAAGGAGCTTGTTTCCATTCAAAAGTCCTCCAAACTAATCTGTTTAAAGTATACAATGTGATATTGGTTCAAAATCCTTTTTCAGCATTGCCAGTTTTCTCTTAATTGTAGCCTTATTTAGCTAATCATTGGATATAATTTACAGCTCTGAGAGCACAGTTATACTCATTTGACACTAGTGTTACTAGCTACACAGTTGTAACTCAGTATTAATTATAGCGTATTATAACCAAGACGTACTTTTTGCGATGTTTACTTTATATTAATCTTGTATTTTGCAATTCTCTTTACCATTCCTTGTTTTCAAACACAGTATACACTATTATAAATCAATCTTCACACTTTATCAAACAGCAGAGAGCAATAAATAAGGTCACAACTCATAGAGGAGCTCCTCGGAGGTTTGTAACATCATGATTTAAATCTCAGAAAGATTTAATCAAAAGCTGAATTAATCCCGGGGGAAAAAGATGCTGTATAGATTCTATTGATGGGAACAAAGCAGCCTATTTCTTTTCACTGGTCTCTGTTAACATGTTGGGGAAAAGGAACAAAGTTTCTTCTATGAGAAAGAAAATAAGATTTCCTTGGTGGGGGCAAGATAATATGCAATGACCTTTGTGTCATGTTTCTTCCCTTTCAATCAACATGGTCCTTTTTATTCTACTTACCGTGACGTTATCTACTCTTCTAGTTCATGGTTTAAGTTAAATGTCCTCTACCCTCCTGCTCCCCTCAGTATATCCCATGTGATTCCAGTAATTCTGCAAAGTCCCACAAGCTCCACTCCAGTCAAGCATGTGGAATGTGTGGGTCACATGAGCTTGTTTCCTGGGCTTCTGTTGTAACCAGGTGACTGCCCCCGGGGCAAATTCTCAGCATTCAGGGATGCTGGAAACTTGCAGGAAGAAATGATCAGAAAATTTGGATATTTCTAGGACCAGGTTCCCACTGAAAAGCCTAACACTTTTCCTTGATTAGGATGTATGATAAGGACAAGAGGCCACCCCCTTCCCCTATGCCTCCTTTCTGTCCATCATTCTTACAGGAATGTGACCATATTCCTTTTAACCCTAAAACCATTACTTACCATCGGCTGACTTATAAAAGGGGCAGAGTGGAATTAATTAATTGAATAAAGTGAGAGAACTTTTAGAGGAGAAAACCAAATGATCCTATAATATTTTCCTGCTTAAATTAAATGAGCATAATTATACATGCACATATGCACACCAAGGCATTATTATCATCAAGAACCTTAAAATATTGTATTGCTCCAAATGTATGCATATAACACTTACTGAAGGTGAGTAGCCAGTGTGATATTTAAATTTGCATATTGGCCATTTTCATATATTAATTTCTAGTAGGAAGAAGCTGAATTCTTAGGCAAAGTCCTGGGTTGATTTAGAAAAAACGTGCTTCTGCTCGTTTTGGAACATTGGGAGCACTTAGCAACATTATCTTTTCTTCCATGTAGTTTTCTGTGATGGATTTTCAACCAGATGACATCCAAGTGAAAGCTGAAATTAAATGGGAAGGAAAGAATGTTAAGTGGTAAAATCCTAAGTAGAGGATTAATTAATTAGACTACTTAATTGGAGAGAATTTGTTTTTGCTGTTGTTAGGAACTCTATTGTCAAGCTTCTCTTTAACATTACTAATTGATGAGAAAAAGGGGGACTATAGTAATACAGCTACCACACAATACTCTCCAGCAGGTCATTTAAGGGAATTCACAGGTACTTTGATTGACTTTGGTGGTGTTGAAAATCATTAATATCGATGCTCTTATACTTCATTTCCAACCAGGTCTCTTATTCCTACCAGAGCTTCACAGCACACTTAAGACTTAAAGAAAATGAGGCTGTGTTTGTTCCTAGTTTAACCATTTGGCAGGTTTTCAGCTTGATTGCTATACCCTTTAATCAAATGACTCATGTTTTGTAGTACTTAGAGGTAGTGCCCTCCGTAAGCATGTCACTATTTGTTGGTAGGAATGTGTGTGCACAGAATGATGGTTAATTACTCTGCTTGCCAGAGAAGGATAAGTTAGTAATTGGGTGACACAACATGTGATGTGGCCATGTTACTTTCGTGTCAGGTAACTTCATGATCAAGGGCAACACATGGCCTAATGTTCCTCCAATTATCTGGCTACAAAACATCCTGGTACTATCCAATGAGCTGCCTTTCCCAGGGTGAACATCTGAATCTCTATCAAACCATCCAATAGGAAAATGATTAGAAGGAAAGCAAAAATTGGAGTTCTCCACCAAATGTTTGGCCTTTGTGTCTGAGGTTGAGAAGTACCTGTGTGTTATGGCTGACATTTTCCCGTTTTTAATGGCAGGTATGGTGGCATCCATAGGGAGTGTCGGTGTATGCGCCTGATGAATGAAACAATTCATGGAGAGCTCATGAGAGTTCCTCTGTCACGTGGTGCCAGGGTCTCATTGAGCCACCTTCTGCCGTGACTCACCATGACAAAGACTAAAACTAGAAAGCTCAGCTGAAGGAAAGAGAAGGAATAAATAAAAGGTTAACTAAACACATTTGAACTTCGGGTACAGAGCAAGATTTGGGCAAAGATTCCCCTTGGTTTCTTATTTGCCTTTTATGCCAACTCAGTCTATGGGATTATATAAACAAAAGGGGCAATTGTACTGCAAGGGCGGTGGAGCTGTGAATAAGAGAATGGACCTTACAAAGCCGATTCCATATGTGTGTGTGGTTCTGTGTCAGCTAGACAGCAGTCGGCCTTTACCGACCTGGTGTTTGCTTGGTGGAGCTATTAAAATCCTGTTTACTGCCTGGGCTGTTAACATTGGTGGGAGGCTCTTAGAGGTTTCCCTAATGAGGTTTTTGGAGAGAAATTTTCAACTTTATTTTTGGGGAATGATAAAATGATACCACATGTGCATACAATAAACAGGACTCTTCACCTTCCAATGGTGCATTGCAGAAGATCCCATTTTTTCCTTCTAATTGGTTCAGTTTTACCATCCCCGGAGTCTCCACCTGCAGCAAGAGAGCATCAGAGACTTGCAGCATTTTGAAGGTTAAATCTGAGCCCCCTCAAAAGTCATATCTGTTAGATACCATGGAGACATTTAAGTTCATGGCAATGGGATGATTTAAAGGCATCATTGGTTTTTTTTTTGCATGCTCTTAAAAACTTAGCCTTACCATCTCCATTTGGAAACTTGATCAACTTGGAGGCTTCTGTTCTCGGAATCTGGTCTTACTGACACACCTGGCTGTTTGGTTGCTCAGCAATTCCACCTCAGATAACGGTGTTACTTAATCTGAGACTCTTCCTCTAACATCTTAATTTTCAAATTAGATGAATCTTTCTGCCGCAGTAAGAAGGCTAATGTGAAAATCTATCTTCCATTCGAAAGTCCAGCAAATTCAGGCTGTGATTAAAACAGTGAAGTTAATGATAATGACTATGGTGGTATCAACTAACATTTATTGTGGGCTTACAATCTTCTAGTCACTTTGCTTGACTCTTTATGTAAATTTTCTTGATAAATCCTCCTAAGTAAAGAATGAGGTAGTGTACCATTATTCTCGGCTTATAGATGAGAAAATGGAGGTGTAGAGAAGCTGCCAACATTTGGGTAAAGTCCAGTTGACCCTAAAACTTATTTAATTGACTATTTCGTATATATAATGCCTCCAATAAAATATTAACGCCCCAAAGAAAACATTTTTCTGTTGGAGGTGATTGAAAAGTTTGTGTGGTTTTGTTGTTACCATCTTGTTAGAATGAATGAATGTTATGTAATGCATTCACTGATTCTGCATTCACTGAACACTTCCAATGGGCCAGAAACCATACTAGGTACTAGGAGCAGAAGGGACTAGTTGACAATATAGTAAGAAAAAATTAAACTGTGTGTTTACTAATAACAACAGCAGGGCACTCTTAGCAGGAGTGTGAGAGAGAAAGTGTGTGTGTGTGTGTGTATGTGTGTACACATACACAAGTGTATATGTATATATGTACAGTTGATCCTTGAACAACATGGGGAGTTAGGAGTGCCTACAACTTGTGTAGTCAAACATCCAAGAATAACTTTACAGTCAGCCCTCCATATCCATGGTTCCACGTCGCATCATATTTAAAAATCCAAGTGTAAGTGGACCCTAGCAGTTCAGACCCATGTTGTCCAAGGGTCAACTGTATATGTATACATGTATATGTGTGTATGTACATGTGTGTGTATACATGTGTATACATATATGCATATGTATATGTGTGTGTGCATGTGTATTTGTGTTTTCTGGAAGGTATATTGCGGTATTACTAATGTCTATGAGGTTGAGGCCAGAGACTCTCATACTTAGTGGGCAGGAATGGCAAAGTGCTGTGATCCCATGATAAACTATTTGATTTAAAAGGACTGCCAATCAACTTTAAAAAAAGTAGACCTCCTCCCTGCATTAAAATTAAATTGGAGTTGGTACACCATTACCACTTAGGTATTCAATAACAAAAATAATCAATATTTGATAGCTCTTTACGGTTTTCCCAACACTATTTAAAAGTTTCTCGGTTAAAGCTAAGCTATGTGACAAGCTGAAGGCGTAATCACTAGCCCCCTTTTGACTGAGTGCTTTCTCTGTCCTGTCATTTTTATCTTGAATATCAGCTGTTCATGATAGAGGACCTTCTTAAAATTTCTCAGGTGTATTTTTTCTGGATTTCTCTCTCCAATGCTAACATTTCTACAGTAAGGTCTTAGATTACTGTGGAAAGTAATCAATCACTAGACACTCACAGTTTGAGTTTATGGATGGCCTTTTGGGGGTAGTGTCCATGTTGTACCTGGAATCAATAGTAGAGAAAAGAGGGCTCAGTTTCTAACACTGCAATATTTGGGCTACATTTCCAATCCAGTGTCCAAGCTCAACGAGGTCAGTTAAAATTATAAAGAGGGCAAAAATAACGAAATAATGCCATTTGCAGCAACATGGATGCAACTAGCGATTATCATACTAAGTGAAGTAAGTCAGAAAGAGAAAAATACGAGATGATATCATTTACATGTGGAATCTAAAATATGACACAAATGAACCTATCTATGAAACAGAAACAGAATTACAGACATAGAGAATAAACTGGTGATTGCCAAGGGGGCTTGGGGGAGGGCTGGAGTGGGAGGTCGGGGTTAGCAGATGTAAGCTGTTATATATAGGATGGATAAACAAGGTCCCACTGTATAGCACAGAGAACTATATTCAATATCCTATGATAAACCACAATGAAAAGAATATAAAAAAGAATGTGTGTATATCTATATATATGTATGTATAACTGAATCACTTTGCTGTACAGCAGTAACTAACACATTGTAAATCAACTATACTCCAATAAAAAATAAATAAATAAAAAAAAAATTATGAAGAGGGAAAGAGGGGTAGTTCATTACAGACTTTGGTCTTTGGCATTCTATGAACCTTAAAAACACAGTCTAGGGCTATCAGTCTCCAGGGTAAGAGAAAACATTCCAGCAACGACTGGCTTAACGGTGGCTGCAAAATGGATATTGTCACAGACTCTTTTTAAAATGTTTTTAAGGTTTAATTAGAAAACATACCAAACAGACACATAAGTGCATAAAATAATCGAATAGAGCCTCATGTATGAGATCTTAACATTTTACCCTCTATGCTTAAGATCGCTCTGAAAAAAAACACATACCCATCTCTTTTTCTCTCCTTCCCTCCTCAGTAGTGACCTGTCTCCTGTGGTTGGCGTGTTGCTATTCCCATCCATTTCTTTTTCTCCTAACTACCTTTCCATGTCTCCAAAAGCAAGATGCAGTATTATGTTGTGCCTTTTGAAAATTTACATAATGTTTTCCCACCGTACGGTATCCTTTTTGCAATTTGCCAGTGGTGCCTGTTAATGCAAATGCAATTAGAACAATTCAGCCTCGCTGTAAGCCAGAAGGAAATCCTTCTTTCCAGGTGTTTGGAGTTGCCTTAGCAGCTGCTCAACTGTCCCAGCTAATCATTCTTCACAGCATTCCTGACATTCATCTTGGTTTCCTATTTATCACTTTGGCTCATGGTTAAGTGCATTTATGCAATATCTTTAAAAGTCTTCGACCCTTGACCCACACCCTCATCTTGCTTATTGAATGGTTATAAGTTATTCCAAGGGAACAGGGGGTCATAAAATCACAGGAGAAGTTGGAAACCCATACCTACGTTTTTGGTTTTTTGTTTTTTAAATAATAGAATGGGTTCTGATTTTTCTTCTCCGTTAAATCAGAGATTTTTGCCAGAGTCCTAACCTTCCCATTCCCACATACCTGTGAATGGCCGTGCCCTCTCAAAAGAGGACATTGGGAAGCCCCAGCACTGAAGAAATTATTTCTTGTAATAGTAACCGATTAAACTAGTTACCAGCTGGGGAGCATGTTTCAGCACTTAAGTTAATTGAACTGTTGCAAACTAAATATGATTCTAAATTGTTTCAGTATTCTAAAGCACTTCATGCGTGCAGACAAAAATGAAAAAAAATTACCAAATCGGTTTGAAATGTGCAAATCGGGCATATAGCGCTGACATTTAGATCTATGACCTGATAACTCTGCAGTAGGTACATTGAAAAACTTTGTAGGCTTATTTGTTTTTCTTCTTTTGCTGAGCTCTCCTTTGAAACCCCTGAACCAATACTTGATGTGATATTCAATACGTGGAAGTCAGACTGCGATCAGAAGGGAAACTGTCTGCATCAGGGTTTTTCTACTAATTTTCCCAGAAAATAATCTCTTCATGATTCGTTTCATGGGCCAAGGAAGAAAGGACTTGATGAAAGGAGGTTGAGCTTAATAGAGGAAATGGAGGGGCTTTTTGTTTTTGTTTTTTTCTGGGAGAATCTTGCTAGAATGTGGTTTGTGTATCTGTTTCGAGGGCATGGTTTTCCTTGAGGGGGTGGCCTTTCTGTATTGAGGACCACTGTACACAAACAGTGAATATTTAAATTGCGGAAGGAGGTGGTCCTAAAGTAAATCTGGATGGCAGAAGATGCTACTCCCCCATCAGATATGTCTCTTTTTCTTCTTCATGTCTCCCCCATCACCCAACATATATACAGATGCTATTCCATTTCCAGAGCTTTCTGTGGCTGTGAATTTTCCAACCCTCTACATGATCAGGCCAAGGGCTGGGACTGGATGGGTTGTTTAAGAAGCTTGGATGGGCTGTGAACCTCTCTGCAGCTTAATGAATCACCATGAGTAACAAGTTACACAATTCTTACATCCCTCCAAGGTCATCCCTCCCTCTCCCAAGTGAAACTTACGAATAAGATGAAGTGAAATACCATATCCACTGACTTCATGGACTCTATCTGAGAAGATAAATAAAACTCAAAGAATGATGGAATTAACATCAGGAGGAGAGTCTTAGGGGACACAGTCAAGGACGCTCAGGGTCATAGTGGATAAGTCCCTGGCTTCAGGTCACACGATGACCTGAAGAATACAGGCTGTCATTGTTATTTCAGTGACATCACAAGTTGCTGGGCACCATACAATATCAGAACATGAACCAGCAACACACTGACAAGAACAAACTCATGCAGAACAATTAACTACGAATTAGGCAGCTGCATCCACAGGATGAGTTGAGAGGTTCACGGCAGATGCCTTTCTCCAAAATATCTCCTCTACGGCTGACCAATCATATTGGAAATTCAACACCTTGGTGATTCATATAGGTTTTAATTAAACTGAAAGTACTCTTGGGAAAGATGAGAAGCTATGGCCATTACCAGTTCTAACTCACTGTTGCTCAGATCATTTCAAGATAATTGGTGGTTGTGTTAGACCCAAAGTGAGAGAAATTGGAAAACCCAAGTCCTCCCTCCCTGAAGGAAGACAGGAAGGACAGTGACACTGGGTGGTCAGAAGAAGGACACACAGTGAGTGTGTCCTTGCCACCATTATCGTGCTGAAGTTTGAGTGAGTTCCTATAAGAAGATATAATACTCATTTGTATTCTCAATATCTAAGGACTTTCTTTCTCACTTATTTAGACATTCATTAAATATTTATTCAATATGTACTTTGAGCTAGACCTGGAAGGTATGAATAATGTAGTTTCTACATTTAAGAAACTCCCAATCAAGTGTGGAGACCTACAGAGTACTTGACAAACGTTACAGAAACACCTGCTATGTCGCAGACACTGTTGTCCTCACCAGAGGTAGCAAAAACCAATTGAGATACCCTGTCCTCAAGGAATTTGCAGCCTAGTGAATGCATATCCAATGTAATAAGTGAACAATTCAGAAATGTCCCAATATCTACAGGAACAGATTTATTTCTCATAAGGGAGAATGGACAGTGAAAGCTCCATGGGATTTGTTTTTAATATTTATTTATTTATTTGGCTGTGCTGGGTCTTAGTTGCGGCACGTGGATCTTCGTTGCAACATTCCGACAGTGAATTGGGAGTGCAGAGTCGTAACCACTGGACCCCCAGGGAAGTCCCTCCGTGGGATCTTTAGTAACAGAACTGACCTTGAAATGTGGAACTGGGCAGTGGGAGAAGCAGAAGCAGTAAAACTCTCTCTTTCCCCAGAATCTCTCCTCAAATCGGGAACATTCAAGGTTTCCCTAATGTGTCTGCCTGTGAATACTTGCCATCTCTCATTGACTTAGCTCAAGTGTTGCCTTTTCTAGAAAAACTTTCCATACCTTTCTCTCCCCACTTTCTGCCCCAGACTTGCAGAACTAACTTCTTCAATTTTACATCTTCTGTGTATACACCTGACTGGATAGATGAATGAAAAGTTGACAGAATTTTCAGTTTTTGTTAAACGAATCCCCAAATGCCCTGGCTCTGAATCGTTTCTGGAAGATCATTCGTCTCAAGCTCCTATAAAAAGGGCAATTTTTGATTCTTGATATGGAAAAACGATCCCTCAAGACTTCTCTGAGAAATTGGGTGTAAGGAAGACTCACATGGTGGCATTTTCCCTCTTCTGCCTCTTTCAAAGAACCACCCCCTGAAACTAGAGCCTGCTATGACAGAATGTGATTTCTTCATTTGAGGGCAGTCATGACGAGCTGGTTCTACGGGGTCCATGAGAAACATGGGCTCTTTCCTCAGCACTTTACAACTCATCCTCCCCCATCCCTCCCCCGGCCACCACAGGCTAGTTCTGGGGAGGAATCTGTTTATTGCTTCTAAACGTACTTTGCTTTCCTTTGCTAGCAGCATAGCTCTGATGGAATCCTTGGATTACACATCACCCAGGCCATCCTTTATGGTTCTTTGGCCAAGTAGGAACTTGGTTCAGGCAAGGGGGCTGCTGATGACTGGGGTGCAAAAAGAGCTTTCCCAGGAGTTGGTCATTATTTTCACATTCTGGTTATAGCTTTAGGGAAACTTCTCTGGGGGCGTAGAGATTTCTGCTGATCCAAACAACTTAGGGAATGTTGAAACTTAGCACAAAAGGCCCACCTGAGCAGAAATGGCAAACGCTGGGGAGGTTTGCCTCCCCATGCCTTCCAAATATCTATCCAAAAAGTCTCATTTCTGCTATTTCTACGGCCAAATGAATTGTCACATCCATGTGCATCCCTTACCCAGCAATCTGTTTATCAAGAAAGAGAAGCCTGTTGTCTCCCAATTTCTACTTTCCAGGTGACTGATATTAATTAGTTTGCAGCAAGCACAATTTATCTCTAGCTGAAACCAAAGCGGATGAAAATGCTGCCATGCAGTAGGATTTCTTTTCTTGAAACGATGAATGGGATGAAGATACTTATCTGGGAGAACAGGTTTCAGGTGGAGCTTCCATCAGCCTTACTTTGGAAATGTGTTTTTAAACTATGGCTGATCTGGGTGAGGAATAAAAATAGCTTGTCATATTTTGACGACATTGACTCATTTCCAACACAAGAGGCCAAGGCCCCAGCACAATGATAGACTCTTTCTGAAAGTAGAAAGTGCCGACTCCGTTAATAACTCTGGAGCTAGTTCTCAATTATTGGCATTTTTTGAAAGATATCACTAATTTCCTCAAAGCTCTGGCACCCCTTTAGAATTCATCTCAGTGTCCCAATGCAGAGAACAAAGCTTTTAAATCAATCTACCTTTTTATTATTATTATTAAGATAACCCCTAGAATTGTCCCTTCTGGCTAGTTTGCACATGGAGTCAGCACCGAATCCCCGAGAAACTGACAGACAGAAATAATTAGGGCAATCTGACCATGAAATAACTGTCTACCGCAGCTGTGTGATCCCAGCAAATTTATTTCTTAACATTTCTTAGCCTCAGTTTCTTCAAGAGAAAATGGGAAAACAAAGCGCATTCTGTGGGGTTGATATGACGTTTCCCGGGCTAATCTCTGTAAAACCACCGGGGAAATGATGAGCATACTCCCTTTTCTTCTTAGTGGTCCAAATGGGTACTTGAAATGCCTTTGAAAAATTGGAAAGCTGTGATGAAATCTGACGTCAAAAGGACACTGCTTTTTTGTTTGTATATATATATATATATTTTTTTTTTTTTTTTTTTCAGTTCCTATACACTATGCTAGACAGTGAGACTAAAGAAAATACAAACAAAAACACAAAACCGTGGTCGGCTCTGGGCTTCAGTTCTGGTCACCAGCTGTATCCCAAGCACTACTTTTCACATCTTTAAAGTGAAAGGGACAGATAGCTTCCAATTCTAACATGCTATGGAAATAGGAAAATACTCTTAGCGCATTATCCTCTCATCTTTCTCTTTCCATTCTAGCCACCCCTTTGTAGTCTCCTTCATTAGTTTTTTTTTTCTTCTACTTATCTCTCTCATGTTGATATTCCCCCAGATTTTTTCTTTAATCATCTTTCTCTTCTTGATGCATGTTCTTGAGATGTATCATTGACCACGATAACAGTGAATGCCTGAAGACCATGGAAGATGACTTCTAAATCAATTTCTCTCACCCAAGTCACTCTCCCAAGCTTCAGAGTCATAGACCTACTGGACATTTCCTTTTGAGTTTCTCCTAGAAGTTAAACACAGTATGTCCCAAACTGAACACATCAACTTACTCCTTAAAAAAAGACTTATATTCCCCTTTTCAGAGATTGTCATCAACTCGAAATTCCCTGGCAAAACCATGGGAGTCATCATAAATCCTCCCTCTCTTTCATTACCATATCTAATTTCACCAAATCTAAGCTCACCAAGTTGGACCGGGGCACGAACCCGTGTCCCCTGCATCGGCAGGCGGACTCTCAACCACTGCACCACCAGGGAAGCCCTCTACTTCTATTAAAGCTCTCAAATTTTTCATCTTCATTATTCCAGTTATAACCAATTCCACTATAGCTTCCATTTAGCAGTCAAAATAGTGCTTTGAAAACTCTAAATTTATCCTACCCTGTTCTTAAACCCACTGATGGTTTCACGTGGCTCTCTGGAAACAAACGCAAAGGCCTTATTATTGAGTATAATTTCATCCATGAATGGCCCCTACCATCCCCCATTACTTTTTACCATGCTCCCAGCTCCATGGCTCCCCTGTACTACAGTTTCACTCTTACTCCACCTTTGTAGTTTCTGGAATATACACCCTCAATTCTGTCCTATTTCCAAAACTTTGCAAAAGCTATTCCCTCTACTTGGAATGCCCTCCCTCTCCTGCCCTGTCAGAGAGCCTGAAGGTCTTTTCCCCATGCGGTTAAGAGCTCTTGCTTTGAGGTAAGACACACCTAAGATTGAATGCCAGATCTCGTACTTACAGGCTCTGTAATGGTGGGCAGGTTATTTGTGCTTGCTTAATTTTGGTTAGATCACCTTTAAAATGTAAATATCAATACCCACTACATAATGTTATTCTAAAGATTAAATATGATGCAATTAGTATGGCATATGGCACATAGGAACTGTCAATCATTGTTAGCTAATGTTTGTCCTTTACAGAGATTCTAAGCTCCTCCCCCCATCCTGCAACCACACCTCTCTATGCCCTGCTCTGGAATTTAAGCTGCACGACGTCAGGGACAGAGTCTATTTTGTTCACGTTTATTTAGCACATGTCACTGTGTCTGACCCACAGCAAGGCCACTATAAAATTTGTTATTTCCATCAAGATTCAACTCTAACACTGTTTCTTCTGGGAAGCTTTTATTAACCCCCTAATCTTCCTTCAACATTGGTGCAATACTTCTCCTAAGTAACAGACTCTACTATTGGAATGGTTTCTCTTTCTTCTCTAGAGTCTTGAATTTCTGGAAGACAAAGATTGTGTCATTTATGTTTGAATCCCCAGCACCCTTCCCAGATCCATATAGTAGCACATAAGAAAAGCTTTTTGAGTGAATAAATGGATGAATGAATGGATTATCTCTTTCACTCGTATCTTCTTTTTCTCCTGTTTTCCCCTTACCATGCTCCATTTACATTCGGTTCATAAGAATCAGGCAGAGAATATGGAAACCAATGGACGTCAGGCAGGTGAGACTACTCCTTCACCCCAGAGTAGACATCACAGATAGCCCCCTGGTGTTCCACTAAAATAGACATATTGATAGTGGCTCCTGGGTGGAAAGGTTTTTCCATCATAGAAGATTTAGAAAAGCTTTCCCCTGAGCAAGGGCATGAGAACCGCACAGGCAAGCTGGAGACCGTGCAGACGTCCCTGAAGGAAGTCTGAAAAGCTGGTATCTAGGCGAGAGTCCACCCTCTGGCTCTGCCCACAGGCTTTAAGTAAGAGCCTGGAAGGACGATGCATTTCTACCAACTCAGATGAAAGTGGCTGAGAGATGATCTGAAAAGGAAGAGGACACTTCGGTACTCTGTTCCCTGGGCCATGGCCTCCTAACCACCTTGTAGGCCAGGCAAAAAGCCGAGCTGACCAGGATGCATCAAAATGAAAGGGTTTGTGTGCAAATCAGGGAAGAGTTCTGCCAGCACCTAGAGGACTGGTGCCAGGGAGTTAACATTTGAAAGCCTCAGCTCCATGCCAGGCCATTGTTGGAAAAGCAGCAGATTTTGGAGCAAATGCCAGTAAGGTGCAGAGGGAAAGAAGTGAAGACAAGGACTCCAGGAATTAGCTACTCAGGAATGTTCAAGAAACCTGGTAGGTCTTTTCCTTGTCAAAAAAGAGAGAGAGAGAGAGAAAAGGACATTCAGAGGAGCATTCATCGGAGCAGGTTGCTCAGGGTTTTCAGGGAATTGGCAGGGCAGGTGCTACAAGGTCATTGGAGTCAGTGTCAAATGTGAGAACAAAGCCGCAGTGACATGAGCTGAGAAATGACTAAGGACTCGAGGCCCTGAGTAGCTAATAGATGGATCCAAATGCCAAGTGAAGCAGTTGTCTCAACCCATTTGAATACTTCTGAAGAGGTGACGAATAAAATAGCGGGAGAGATGGAACCTCTTCTCTTCCAGAATATTCCAAGATGAGGCGATAACATTCCCTTACTCTGTGACTCTGTGATGGTGGTTGATCAAGCTTCCCCTCTAGTCACTTTCTCTGGTGTTTTAGAGCCAGTGCCCACCAAGTTTTCCTTTGATTCGGGGGCTTTTATTTTATTCATTTATTTATTTTTACCTACATGGAGGTTTTTATTCTTAAGGAATTGCTTCCTATTTGTAGCTTGGGAATCTCCCTCTCCGGTAAAAGGCTGCTTAGAGTTTTAAGATGAAGGGCATGGTTTGGCAATCAGGCAGCTAAGCTTTGGGGTTATACAGAGCTAGAATGCCAGTTCAAGATTTCCAGACCCCAACTCCATGATTGCCGTTTTTTTTTTTCCAACATCTTTATTGGAGTATAATTGCTCTACAATGGTGCATTAGCTTCTGCTGTATAACAAAGTGAATCAGCTCTACATATACACATAAACCCATATCACCTCCCTCATGATTGTCTTATAATGCTACATGTCTCTCATGGACTGTGCAAACATGGCTTTCTTGGAGCAAACCCATGTCACTCGTCTGGCACTTCGGCGAGGGCTAGTTAAGTTGGTGAATTTGGTTGGGTGACCCTCCCTTTGGCATGCTCCTCTCAGCTCTCCCTGTACAAACAGCAACAAATCATTCTACCCTTTCGGTCAAGCACTTTTGATTCTCTCCTATAACTGGGGCTCACTCACCCCTATATGTTTGTCCTTTAGGGACCCATGTCTCAATTTGCTAATTAAATGAACTTATCTGGGCTAATAGCTCTTAATTCCAGTCAATGCCCTTCCTTTGGTACTGAATGCAGAATCAGAGATGGAAATTTCAGTTGGTAAAAGATGACTGGAAGAGAGAAATTGTTGAAGTAGACAAAACTTCATTGCCTCTCTCACTGAATAGCATCACCCATCCTACCTACAAGTTGGCAGGTCCTTGCTTACAGGAGCCCCTCTGGAAAACCACTACTGAGTGTTGAGATTCAGGTCTCCAATTTTCTGAATAATAAGAATCCATTAGGAAAAACTTTTTCTGATTTGTGAAACACTTCTTGAGCAACTGCTGTGCACTGGGCTCTGTTCTATGTAGGAAATTCAGTGGGGAAACAACTCATGCTTCCAGAGAGGTTCTATGCTATGGGACATTTCTCTCTATCTTTCTCTCTCAACATTTTTACAGCCTGTTGAATGCTTAGGAAGACACCTTTGAAAAGATCAAGTAACCAGTGGCTAGGAAGAAAAAAGATTAAGAAAAAAAAGAGGGATATTAGTTTTCAACTGCTCATTTAGAATTACCAGTTTCAATCAATGACAATTTTAAGATATTAAATACATTCTGGAGTAACTTGTCCAAAAAAAGTGTCATTACTGATATTTTCCAAGGTCTTTTTAATCAGATCAGGGTCAGTGATGGGAAATAAGCTGGAAGATGAATAGGGTGTCAGAATGAAATTGAGTTCCAAGGAGGTACCACAACTTCCCAGCTTGAGTGACTTGGTTCTGAGACAATGGCTGGGGAGGTCTTTGGTGAAACTGGACCACTGCTGATTGCTCACCACATAGTGTGGGACCCTCCTCTTACTTAAGCTATCGGAAAGCATCTCTTGGCATTCTCCTCTGAGTTATGGGAGAGAAAGAGGCAGTTGCAGGAACCCTCTCTGCTCCTCAGATTCTGCACTCATGTCTCTTGTCAAGAAGCCTTGATAGAGCCTTCACGTGGCCCAGTGAGAAGCAAACCCTGGCTCTATCAGTTACTAGCTGTGTGACTTTGGGCAAGCGTGTAACTCCTCTAACCCTCAGCTTCTTTACCTGTAAACTGGGGATAATATTAATAGTAGTTAATCATAACAAAACATCAATGAGATGATTATTGCTCTGTTCAAGCACTGCCGGAGATTCATGCCCTCATCAGAAGCTCACAGTCTCCATGAGTTAAGTGTGATTACACCAATCAATAGCTATTATTATAGAGAATCATGGTCACAGGTCAGAAATCACTACAGGTAACGCTTTTTTAAAAAACAACGGTTATCTTTTTTTAAATTAAATGACTGTGCAACTTCTGTGATAACCACCTCTGCCAAGGAAGAGCTTTCATCACTTAATAAATGGCATACCTTGGAAGAGTTCCTGCACTCAGATAGATGACACTCCCTCCAATGCCCACTTAGTTCTCTTAGGACAGTAGGATAGTAAGACATGTAATTGACTGAAGGCATATCCTACCTAGTATACAAGTGTGTGGAGAGCTATAGTGCAATATTTTTCTATATTATGCTATAGTGATTATGTGCTATAGTGATTCCTTGTTAAAAGCAGAGAGAAAGAGAGAGAGAGAGAGAGAGAGAGAGAGAGAGAGAGAGAGAGAGAGAGAGAGAGATTTCATATGTGTCATTTATCACTCTTGAAAGTGAAACAGGAAATTAGCATCCCCACCTGTGACCTGATTCTGTGACCTGCTCTATAATTTGGTCTGGAAATGCCCAACTCGCAGAAGCCAGGGGATACAGTGGGTTCATCTTCAGCTGGGCCCCGGTGGTGGGGTCTCCCTCCCCCAGGACTCAGTCTCCAGAGAACACATTCATCTTGAAGAAGGAAGGAAAGACTCCCCTCAGCTCTGCCATCTCTTCTGTTCATCTTCCAGGCCTCCAGTCTTTTCTCTGTTCCACTCTTGCTAAGGGGTCTGTGAGAAAAGAAAAATCAATTCATTAGTTCAGGTCAGCCAGTAAAATTTGCTCATAGGTCCCCAAACCACAACAGGATGAAACCAGCCACATTTCTCCTGGGTTACAATTCCATAAAGCCTCCTAACAGCCTTTATCATGACTTCACACAGGCCCCCCAGCAGCCACCTGTCATGATCACTATTAAATCTCCTTGTAGGGTGATAATTTTGTCTTTTCCTGGATCGTCTGTGGGAGTAAATTGGGCTGGGAAGGGGAGATGGAGGGCTCAGAAAACAAAGCCCTGGGTTTTAGCCACATCTGGTTATACCAGTTAGCGTTCTCAGAAAGACTTGAGATAGTTACTTCCTGCGACTCACCTGGTCCCTGAATCGTCATGCAGCATCTTTTGAATCATTCATTCATTTATGGCTGGCCATGGGTGACAAACACCTTTTGAGCCCCAAGCTCATACACGGTAATGTGATAACTGAGAGAGAAGAGGGCCGGGCTGTTGCTTGCACTCTAATGGAAGGAGATGCAAGCAGACTTGTAAGCTGTAGCATCCTTACTTGCTTTCAAATGGCAAGTAGGGGCAGAGGGCATCCAAGGAAGACTTTCTAGGCATGGTACTGAGTCTTGAGCAGAGGAAGATGGTGTGCTTGGACATCAATAGACCTTCACTAACGTTTCACATCTACCATATATGTTCAGTGTTACCTTAGGCAAATTACCCATCCTCTCAAAATGCAGGTTCCTGGGCTCAAAAATAGATATAGCCTGCTTTGTGGGGTTTGGGTGAAGATTAGCACGTTATATGTAAGCACAAGATTCATGTCCGACACAGTAAATACTTAATGCATGGAGACTCTATTTTTGTTATTATGTATAATAACTGTTTTATATTATGAATCTATCATGAGTCATCTCAATAATAATTAGAACTAGGGCACGATGTACTGAGGAAATGAAAGAATTTCAATATGTCTGAAATTAGCAGGGGGTGTGTAGAAGAGGGACAGGAAGACTGAGTGGGTGACAGTGTGGATGGTCAAGCAAAAGCCTATTCACTAAGGGCCACGTGGCCTGCATTAAGGAGTAGAGGTTATTTGCTTGAAGAGGACGGAAGCCTTTGAAGGTTAATCCCTTTTTAAGAAATGTTGTGTGGTAGCTAAATATCCTGAGGATGTGGCCCTTCTTGTCAGCTGTCTGGCCCTGGCTCACAAAGCCTGGGTTCGTTTGCCACCTAGCCATAGGGGGGATAACAAACCTCAGTCACCTCTTTGCCTATGAGGAATTCTCAGCAATTTTTCAGAGAGTAAAACATTCTCTGTGAAATTCTTGAAGATTTCTCCCCCTCATTCTGAAATGCCCTGAATTTCAAGCAGATATAATGTTGCTGACTCACTTCTAGTTTCATAAGGATCTGGGTTGAGTTGTCATATGTTATAAATCTCTAGCTTAACGGAATTGTTCCTATTGTTGTTAAGGTAGAGCTGGGAGTGTGTCAAAGGAATTAAAGGTGGGCTAAACACAAGTTGAGCTTAAAATCTGCCATGTAATTTTGCTTTTTTTTTTTTCAGTAAAAGGAGCCCTTTAATGTTTTTATAGGGGGTCATTATTTAATTTTTGTCTTAAGGAGGAAATGTCAAAGAGTGGACTTCAAGATATATGTCTATGTAAGACTGATTGTATTTAACATAAATTTCCCAGGGCTTCCTTTAATGCTTTATGGAATGTCTCTACATCATTCATGGCAAAACTATACCAGATCTCTGACAGGAGGAAGTTTTCTCTTTTTAGGATTTTTGGTTTGACTCTTCCACAAACAGGCACATTTAACAACTTTGGGAAATTGCTCACCCCAGCCTATATGTTAAACAGGAAATGTAAAGATGTGGCAATGCACAGGAGGATAAAAAGAGGCTGGGCTCAAGACAAATATGGCTTATGTCACAGTTTTTACCCCCAAGAATCAGCTCTATTGACAAAGCCTGCAGAATAAACTTCATGGGATTTGAATGTGATTTTGCAAGTCAACTCATATTTGGGCATCTCCTTCTTAGTGAAGATAAATTTGCCTGTGCCTTACTCTGTTTAGAATACATGAATGGATGGGTGGATGGATGGATGGATGGATGGATGACCTAGAACAACCATCCCTATATGAAAACATAACTTCTTAGCACATTCTTATACTTATTTTTTTCACCTTCAAAAAAAGATGTTATCTCTCGGTGTTTTGGCCTTGATCATTGTTACTAATTTCTTTGAGATTTTTCTATTTCTATACCTTGCTCTTCTCCCTTCTCCTTGTGGGTTTAATCCTCCTTGGCCTAAAGCCAAAGTTAGGAGGAACAACATGCAACAGGGCGCCTAGTCCAAGTTACCTTTCCTGATCAGGAAATTGAGCTTCTACCTTTCACCAAGCAAGCATGGTTTCTTATAGGGAGGGATGCTGACACATGAAAAAAGGCAAGACAATATGTATACGCAAATATATAACTTATCTCTTACACTGATTTTATTAGACGACAGGTCTGTTGTATCTGAGAAGTTGTCAAATACTTAGGCTTCATTTTACATAATTACACAGTGTGGAATGACATGAGTTTTTTTTTTTTTTTTAAACAACATTGTGCCAATTGTTTAATTTGGGGGCAGTTTTTTCTCTTGGATACATTCACACTGACCACAGTTTTCAAATCAAAACAAGTTTGAAACATTTTCTATTGAGTTTTGTGTGTGTGATTGTATTTATATTAACCTCTTACAAATACTATATCAAAATTGGCATAGATAACACAGCATCGTTTTGGAAGGGAATACAATTAAATGAGAAACAACATTTAGCAGCAAAAACCAGAACCAAAACCAAAACAGTCAGCATACAGAGAGCTCCATTATTTAACATCAGATGCATGTTAACACAATGTTATCCAAAGATGAAATAAGGTGGAGGACAGCTTATTGCTCTTGTATCTTGTGTAGAAGTCATGCCCATTTGGTTGTGTGTGTCAGAACCCCACAGGCATGAGTGTAGACACAACAGGGATTTGTGGTCCCCATAACTAAACCGTGGGAAGGGAGGGATGTGAGTGGGCCCCAGGGGCATTGACACCCAGGCCGGCCTCCTCTCCACCAACCAATGTGCTTTCTTGCTTTCCACTAGTGGACTTGTTTTCTTCTGATATTGTTCAGCCCTGATTTAATGTATGTCTGTCATATTATGTCTCGATGCAGAAGGTGAAGTTAGGAGCAAGTTTTGAGGACAAAGGTGGGATGGCCTATCCCAGTGGCAGCACCATGGGAATGACATGAGATTATCTCTATGTTTCCTATTATTGTATCATCTCTGTTTGCCTCACTAGAAATGTAAGCTCCATGAAGACAAGGGTTTTGAGGCTCTTGTTAATTGATGTACACTCAGCACCTAAAGCAGTGCCTAGAACTAGTAGGAACTCACTAAATATTTGAATAAATGAATGACTGAATCAAAGTCAAAGTGCCCTCCTTCATTTGCTTCCTGTCTTTGCTTCACGTGGGCTTTTGTTTCCTCTCTTGGGGAGGGTTCACAGTGTCTCTTGCAATGAGAGAACTTACAATTATTTTTCAAGATCATGCCATTTTATCATGGGGAGCTGGAATTTCCATGCCCATTCTTTCTCACTGACACCAGCTGATTTTAAGTCAACCTTTCTATATTTTTCACATTCTTTGTATTTCTGGAGTTGCTTTTAGCAGGAGCCGATATTTTTTAGATTATTTTTTTCATGCACATATACCTATTTCTAAAATGTCATTAAACTTAATTTTCTGTCCTGTTTTGTTCCCCCCCAATGTATATTTTCTTTTCTTGGCCCTTTCTCATTTGCTTTTCTCATGTTATTCCTTCTTTCAGGTCACCAAAGAGCAATTGCCTGAGCTTCTGGGTAACATCTCTATTTTGGTATTTTTGGAGGTATCTTTTAGCGCTCTTTCACTGTAGCCCAGATCAAATAACTACATTCCATATGCAGGAAAGTGTTAAGTATTAACTCCTAATAGCCCTGCTCCTTTTCATCTATCCTTTAGGTTAAGTTGCCAGATAGATTTGACAACTGGCGGGAAGCTGCCAATTGGTTGGAAATGGAAGGTCACTCAAGCAGGGAGCTATTTTCCTGCATGGGGGAGAGGGAGGGGCTGTCTCCCAAAAGTCATATCTAGAAACAAATTTTTTCCATCAACGGCTGTAGTCTGTCCAAAAGGGCAGATAAATAATCGTTTGTAAAAGGATAGTGGAAGCACCTTTTTACCCATAACAGTAAGAATAGTTTTGAAGTTTTAAATGTTCAGATGCAAAGGTAAAGGGACAGAGATAAAAGCAATAAGCAACAGGATCGTTTACTAGCTCTAGTCATGAATACAGTGAATACAATGTCATAATAATGGAGTTTTGAATAAACTCAAAGAGATTCTGTATATCTTCTTGACTAGGATGAGGATGACAAGGTTAATTAGGACTTAATGGAAATAAGAGGGTGCAAAACAAAATTGAAACATTCACTTGGTACCCTCTCCCTGCCCACCAAAATATATATTATCAGTTCCTGGTGAGCATGGATTTGTGTTTGTATCATGAACCATACCTACAAAATGTGTGTATGCAATTGTTAACAAATAGTTAGGTTTCACATTATGTGTCAGCGCCAATTACTTGATACTGGTTATGTAGAACTTTCCCTAATGAAGGATTCTTAGACATTAAGGGGTATCGCTGAAAAAATATTCCGTAATCATTTAGAAATACCTATCATGAACATAATGCTTACAAGTGCTAGCTTGAGTTCTATGAATTTTTCACTGTGATTCATATCTAATTATTACTTCAATTATGTTTAGTTTTCTTCTGATAATTTTTTGGGTAGGTTTCTAAACTTGTTATTATAAAATTTACTTCTGGAAAGATTGATGTATCATCATAGCCATCTGGCCCATGTATTGTTTGCCCAGTTGGAGTTATTACAAAGTTGTACCCTGACAGATTTCATGGCAGAGAGCAGATAGCCCACATGGACCATAAGGAAATAGATTTCAACCTAAGAAAGCAAAAGGTATACAGTGTAAAATTTACCATTGTTTTCACTAGGTTTAATGATGTTGGAGACTTCAATTACGTTACAAAGGACTTTGTTAGTAAAGATGCTTTCAGCTGCAAACAACAGCAAATCCAATCAATAGCAATGTAAATTAATATGAATAAATGTTTTTCACTTAACAAGAATCAGAAGGTTGATTATTGCTGACATGTTCAATACCATAATAGTGTCAGGGTTTGTACTTTAACTCTCTTGGGTTTTTTCCCATGATTATCAGATGGATGCCACACCGCCAAGTCTCATGTCTACCTTATAGTTAGGAAAAAAGTGGTAAAGTAAAGAATCAGTAGTGTCTGCTTATTTGATCAGTAACAACCTTCACATATTACTTCTGACCTTCATCTCTTTGTGTTTAGAAGTATGTGGCTCACCCTGGTTGCAAGGGAAGCTGGGAAAGCATATATTTAGCTTTTCTGGACTCTGTAATAGATGGGGCAAGGAAGAAGAAGGTTAGAGGTAAGTACTTAACTAACCAATCAGTAGTCTCTAACATAATCTGCCCCTTACACTAGTGGGACTCTTCATATAGCCTTCTTCATATAGATATGTTTCATCTTTGTCCCACAGGAATTAACCCCTAATCTTATTCATTTTAGAATCTAGCTTCAAGTGCATTATCTCAGAGTGATGTCCAGTACTCACTATCAGATCCAGGAGTGAATTTCCTGGTCTGGTGACTATTAGCTGAAAGACAAGTATTCTGTTACCTTCTTCCAGTATCCAACCGTGGTGAAGGAACAGGGTAACTACAATAAAATTTCCATCTTGGAAAAAGGAAGACTGGGTGTTACATACAAATTACTGGTCTATAACACACATCAAATGGCAAGGGCTTCCCCTTGGCAGTGGAGTACAATTTTTTTGTTAGACAGTCAGCCTATCCTTTTCTAATAGGATCCCTAGTATCCATCGTGGCTGTAATCTGAAATAGACTCTGGAGAAAATGATCTTCCTGAGGCGTGTGCAAGCTTCCTAGTTCATTTCTTGTTCGTGAAGTTTCAAGGGCTTAAATTATTAGACAGTCACAAGTTTGAGCTTTTCTGAGCAATATCATCTCCTCAAAAGCATAGTAACCTCGGGGATGACTTTGCTTCTAGTAATCTCCATATGAAGAAACTAAAGCCAAATAGATGTGTAGACATAGTCTTTGTGAGAAATCCTGTCTCCTAATGCCTAAGTTTAAAGATTAGTCTAATAGGCAATGCCTTGTGGGGATATAAAAAAAGAAAATAGGCTTGTGTTTGTGTTAGAAAACATCATCCTAGATAAAATCTTTGCTGAAGTATAGTTATCATGGTTGTTGAATTTTTTTTTTTTTTTTTGCGGTACGAGGGCCTCTCACTGCTGTGGCCTCTCCCGTTGCGGAGCACAGGCTCCGGACATGCAGGCTCAGCAGCCATGGCTCCCGTGGGCAGCCGTTCTGCAGCATGTGGGATCTTCCCGGACCGGGGCACGAACCCGCATCCCCTGCACTGGCAGGCAGACTCTCAACCACTGCGCCACCTGGGAAGCCCTGGAATGCTTTTATACATCTTGCTGAGTGGCTGTTTCCCTAAGTCCCCAGTTTATACCCTCAGATCCAGCTACCAAAGGATTAATGCTTGACATAGTATGAGGACTTTCCAGAATCCTCCTCCAGTCCTGTTGCCAACATTCAGTTTGACTCCTCATTGCCTCATTAAATATTTTGTATATCACCTCTGGCTTATACCCAGTTAGAGCAGCACAGAAGTATGTTCAGTGACATGCGGGATGCCGGGACCAAGCCAAACATTTTCCAAGGAAATGTCACATTAGGAGAAAGCTAATCAAAGCCTTAAAAAGGACAACACCAAGTTGAAAGGGCAACTGGTAAGGAAGTAATAAAAATAAAGCCAAGGTAAAAAATAGGTTGGCTTCAGACAAAGAATGACTTGGTTGAAAGTGGATTCAGAGAGAATTATGCTAATGTAGACCAACTGGCATGGTATTCCTCTCCTGTGTGTCTTGGCATGGGGCACTGCCCAGGGGCCTGTCCTTAAAGCCATTGACCCATCCTGGATACAAGCCAAACAAGGAAGGGTCAGGAACATAAGCCCAATTAATCAGGTACCGCCAGCGCAGGCGATCACGGGACCAAAGACCAAAAGGTCAGCTAATACAAGGGGAAGCAAGAAGATGTCATAGATCTCAGAGCACAGACAGGGTCCAGAGTCTAAGAGGTTAGGAATTAGGCAGAAATAAGTCTAGTAATAAGGGTTGAACTTGGATCCTAGGGCAGAAAGTGCTCCATTGTACTCTGTGTCTGCCTGCTGAATGTGGATGAGTTGGGACCACAGATGCTGGGCCTTGTCCGGAAGTCTCAAAGGCGTTTTGTAATTACAGGCAGGACAGAAATGTCAGTGAGAACTTATCTAGATTTTACTACTGAATTGTCTTTTTGGCTTTTTAAATTTTTTACCCATTAATCTATTATCATATTTCTTGGGAACATAACATTATGACTCTCAATACTATTATTTTTTGGAGGCATGCTTAGAACATACCAGGCACAGTTCTAAATGCTTTACATATAATATTCAATAAATATCTCATTTAACCTTCACGGCAATGATTATGAGGTTGATATTTTTATCATCTCCACTTTATAGAAGGGACAAAAGACTCCATTCACTTTCTTTTTTTTTTGCGGTACGCGGACCTCTCACTGTTGTGGCCTCTTCCGTTGCGGAGCACAGGCTCCGGTCGCGCAGGCCCAGCGGCCATGGCTCACGGGCCCAGCCGCTTCGCGGCATGTGGGATCGTCCCAGACCGGGGCACGAACCCGTGTCCCCTGCATCGGCAGGCGGACTCTCAACCACTGCGCCACCAGGGAAGCCCTCCATTCACTTTCTTTACCAAGCTCTCCAGCAGGCTCATCCTCATCCGTCTATTTATCCATCCACTCATCCAACCATTCATTCACTCAGTAAATTGATTTGCAAGTTGCTGTGCTAGCTGCTGGGAATATGATGGTGAACAAATTCGAAAGCTCACTTCTTTGGAAGTTTACAGTCTAGCAGGAGAATCAGATAGTTAAATCATCACTTGAGATAAAGTGTGCTGGGTAAAGCAATAAGATGCAAGATACAGTGTTAACTCAGGGCAGGGGCACTTGATGTTGTTTATTAAGGGGCAGTAAAGCTTTGCTCAATGATATTTAAAGTGAAAAACAAATGGTTACTAAGAGTTCAGTGAGTAGGAATAAAATTATGTTCAAGAACTAGAAAAGGATCCATTACCTAATTTGAACATAAAGAGGGAAGGACAAGAGGATGAGAGATTAGGCAAGAAAGAAAAGCTGGATGCCAGGCTGCAAAAGGCATTCTGAAGGGCTTGGACTTTATCCTAATGACACTGTGAAACCTTTGATGAGTGCTAAGTAGGGGAGTGACATGTTTCACTCATTTGCATTCTAGAAGTATCACTCTGGCTGCAGTGTGGAGGATGGATTGGATGAGGCAAGATGGTAGGCAGAGTCCTTTGGAATGGAGTCAGCTACAGTCTCCAGGTGAGAGATCATAGTGGCCTGAACTACGGCAGTGGCCACTGGGGTAGAGAAAAGTGAACAGGATGGAGAGGAATCTAAAAAGGTGAACCAGGCAGAGCTTGCCATGCGCCTTCCACATGGACTGTGTAATATAATGTATATATGGCCATTCCTCTGTAGTAAATATGACTTGAGACTTTAGGCCATATTTTTAACATCTAATTGAGTGACTGAGAGCTTATGGGAAACCTATGCCAGCAAAATGTACATTTTCATAGTTGGTAATATAGGAGAGGGAGAGCCTCTCGTTTTCTTGAAATAAGCCCAATATATATGGCTAAGGTTGGGTGGTATTAGGACATCAGGGTGCTTAAAGTATACTTGAATTCCTTTCTGCAATTATAAAGCCGAGTGGAAACTCGGCTGTGAGGCGTTGAAATACGGGACTCAGTGGGGAAATTGAGGGGAGTTCTTCCTGACAGCAGTTATTTATTTTGAGAAAAGAGTGTGGTAGAAAACATTCTGTCTCACCACACTGAGATGCTACTCTCCCCTTCAAGTTACTTCTTCTTTAAGCGAAGAAGGATCTGAAGCCAGATTCTAAGAAAACAAAATGACAGCAGCAACTTGGAAGAATCTGAACTCAGCCTGGATGCCCCTGCTAGGCTGTGACGTAAAACCAGAGAAACCTCATTTATCATCTATTTCATAACCAGAAAGTACATGAATAGAAGCCCCTTTTTGCCTTTCTATTGCCTCCTTACTGAATTTAACTTTTGTCCAGTTGAATAGACTCATGTTTTACTGCCAGTCATCTTCAGCAGCGCACTGAGAGCAGTTTTTTCTTGCCTGTGGAACATACTTTTATGGTTGTTGTTCACACTGTATTCTGTAACATTTCTGCGGTGTGGCTGGCCAAAGCCTAATCATCAATCTGTCATCATCTCTGAGTTTCAGCTCTTCACACCTTGTCTTGTAAAGGTTTCCCTCACACATTTAAATTGGCATCCAGATGAAGACATAGGATATCTTCAGATAAAGGAGCTCCTTCTTGCCTTTATTCCACAGGCTTCTTGTCATTTCCCAGTAAGGGAGGAAGGAGGTTAGAGGCACTTTGATGCATAACAGCTTTTTAAAAATCTGTGATCACAGAGCACATTCTTAAAGACTGGTGGAGCCGACAGAGTTCTGACTATACCACCATCATCCCCTGCCCAGATGATGGGAATAGATCGTTTTCTGATCTCTCTGTCTTCATTCTTTCCCTCTTCCAAACCAATCTCTATCCTGCAGCCAGTGTGATTTTCTTAAACATAGCCTGATCTTTCCTGTCCCTTTCTTTAAGCCCTGGGAACTCTGAGAGCCCTTCACAATCTCACGTCTTTAAATTCTAGTGATTTTTCCTCTCACCCAGGACAGTCACATGAAATTACCACTGCCTGGAATAATTATGTCATCCACCTGTTTATTCTTCAGGTCTCAGCTTAAACCTCATTGGCTCTGGAAAGTTACTCTAAGAATTCAGGTTGGATGCCCTTCTACCCCTTTTCTCATAGTTCTCTTTATTTCCCTTATCATAGTGCTTAAAACTTATCTTTTATAGATGCTGTGTTCATGTCTATCTTCCCTCATAGACTACGAGCCCCTTGAAAGTAGGGACTGTGTTTTTCATTTTTAAATCATTGGTTCCTGACACAGCGGCAACTATATAGTAAGAGCTTGGCAATATTTGTTGATTCTTTAGTGTTGTAGGAAAGACATATTTTCAGATGTGAAATTAATGAGAAAGATTTTATGAAATCTTTCTCATTAATCAATGGATGTACCTAATATTAATTAATTAATGCTCACTCAATAAATATTCTTAACACCTATGAATATGTCATGGACTATGCTGAGCACTGGGTATATGAGGATGAGTAAGACGTTTTTCTTTTCCTCAAGGCTTTCCAGGTGTGATGGGAAATAGACAAGTAAGCAGGCATAATATAACATGATATATGCTATAATAAACACATGCATACATTGCTATGGATTGTAGAAAAGGAACCAGCACTTGGAAAAGTTCAAAAATTGGCAAGAACATTGGCATATTCAGCAAGCTGAGTGGTCAGTAGAGTGTCCAATGATAGTAGCTTATTGGATCCATACAGTAGTGAGAAGCGAATTCATTATGCCTCTGGATGCAATTAAAAACTTGGGGGCTATTCACTGATTTTAGATATGAGAGAGGTATGCTCAGAGGGACACTTTAGAAAGATCATTCTAGCAGCCGTGTGGAAGGTGGATTGGGGGAAGATATACTAGAGGCCAATGAGACCTGTTAGGAGCACTTTTTAATTGTATTGGTAAAAAATATGATGGACCAGCTGTATGTAAGTACTTGGCAGTGCATCTGGAGAGGAAGTGAAAGGGAGTGACATAGGAAGCAGAACCATATTGCCATGCCTTGAAGTAGGCTGTTCCTTCTTGGACTATTGTTTTCTCCTTTCTTTAGCTAATTACCATTTATCCTTTATCATTCAATTCAAGGGTTACCCCTGGCAAGTTTTCTCTGACTCTCCCACATTTAAGTTAATTAAGATAATCCTACTTTTGAGCTCACATTATATATAGTATATAGCATCTACAACATTAAAATGTAAGCAGTTAGAGAGCAAATATAATGTCTGATTCAACCTGGCAAAAGGTTAGCAGAGTGTTTGGCATGTGGTATGCACTCAATAAATATTTACTGCACAGGTGAATGTGTGAGTGACTAAATGACTACTCGGAAATGGGAATTTTAGGAAAAAGAGTAAACTTAGTGTGACACTCAGTTTTCTTCTTAGGCAACAGGGAAATGGTGGGAATAATCACTGAGTTAGAGCAAGAGAGGGAAAAACAAATTTGGAGAATAATTTGGGGAGGGTGACAATGATTACATTTACTTGAGACAGGTTGGGTTCAAGCGGCTTATGAAAAGAATGCTTAAAAGGTTTTTAGTGGAACTTCTAAAAGTGATCTAGTGTGAGGTCAAGAGTTGTGATTCATTGATTCATAGGTAGCTGGTTGTTGAAAGTATCATACAGTTTCATCATCCAGAAACACTCTGTGTATTGAGGTAAAAAAGTTCTTAACAGAGAGAGAGACCTGAGGATCCCCATCATAGTGGTGCTTTTTGGAAGAAGAGATCGAGGAAAGTTTAGACACTAACAGAGAAATTTGGAAAGAATATTGCTATAAAAGACAAGAGAGAAATGAGTTCCAGGAAACAGTCATCAACAGCAAATATTTCCAAGAGGACATCTATAATAACTGAAAATAACCAATTTATTTTTTTATGATTAGAGCATATGTAAAGTTATTCATTACTTGTGAAGAGCAATTTTAATGGAGTATCAGAGATGCTACAGGAGTTTGGATTGATTTGAGAAATGGAACCATTGAAGGTAGTGAGTGTAACATATTCTTCTCAGAAGTATGGTTATGAAAAAAGAGAAGTGGATGGGGTAGAGTATGGAAAGGAGTAAAAATGAGTTATACCATCGAGGAAGCTTCTTTTCTCTTTTCAAATAAAAAATAATGAAATCTTGAGAATAAGTAGCAATTTAAGAGGGCAACATTAATAATATAGGTGGACTAGACGGGTATATGAACAAGGTCTAGAGTAGGATAGAGTAGGATCAAGAGCCCAAAAGGAAGGATTAGCATTGGCTGGAAGAATGTCACCTCTCTCTCTGAGACTAGAGAGAAGAAAGGCTGTGTACATGTGTAAGTTTAAATTAAATGGGGGCTCATTCACACCTGATTTCTTCTATTTTCTGGGAAGTAGGTAGCAGGACCATCTGTACAGAGTGAAGGAAATGGCAATAAAGAACATGTGTTGACTGGCTTCGGTAAGAATTAAACATAGAACTACAGAGACTAATGCAATATTATTGTATAGCTGTGTAGACCTTGCTGAAATAGTTGAAAGAATATCTTTACTGTATTAATTTGCACAGTTGTGTGATTTATCCAGCATCACCCAGTAGCTTGTGTCCATCTAAGATAAAGAGGAAGATAATTATAGTGATCCAAGTTGGCATTAACAGGGTGCACACATGAGTTTCTAATCTGGAATTCATGGTTCATGGTCCATATGCAACTTCAGGAGTAGGTATCTTGTGGACTCCTAAAAAGCTATGAAAAAATTTGTATATATACAGATTTTTATGGAGAGACAGTAGACTGTTAGTTTTTATATAATTTTCAAAGTGACCCAAGATCAAAATTTTAAGATTAGAAGATTGAGGGAAAAGTATAATAGTTGTGAATCAATGATCCTCCAAAGGTAATGAAAGAATGAGAAAATTATTCTTCTGGTTACAATGTTTGTAAGGAAATTGCTGACATTTTTAAAAAAGACAATAATTTGAAAAAGTACTAATAACCAGAATATATTCAATATAAAGAATTCTCAAAACCCAATAATATGGAAATAATCAACCCAATTAAAAAAGAGGCAAAACATTTGATCCATACAACCTATGAAAATATTCTTTGGTATTTATCAAAGAGAAATAATAATACATGCTGTGGCTTTATTCATAATTGTCAAAACTTGAAACAACTTAAATATCCACCAGCTGGTGAATGGTTAAACAAATTGTGGTGTACCATACAGCAAAATACTATAATAAGTATTTTATTCAGCAATAAAAAAAGAATGAAGTACTAAAATATTGAATAGAAATGATAACTCTCATTGAAAGAAGCCAGACTCAAAAGGCTACAATACTGTATAATTCCCCTTACATAACATATTGGAAAAGACAAAACTAAAAGGACACACATTAGATCAGAGGCTGCCAGGGCCTGGAAGTGAAGAAAGGAGATTTTTCTACATAGGGACACAAGAAAATATTTTGGGGTGACAGAAATATTCTACATCTTGATTTTTGTGTGGTTACATGACTATATAAGTTTATCAAAATGCATAGAACTGTCACCTAAAAAGAATACATTTTATTGTTTGTAAACTACACCTCGATGTGTGTAGAAAAAATAGAGCACAAAGCTCTAAAAATAAGTGCTCTTGGTGCGGCTTCCCTGGTGGTGCAGTGGTTAAGAATCTGCCTGCCAAAGCAGGGGACATGGGTTCAAGCCCTGGTCCAGGAAAATCCCACATGCCACGGAGCAACTAAGCCCATGTGCCACAATTACTGAGCCTATGCTTTAGAGCCCACGAGCCACAACTACTGAAGCTTCATGTCTAGAGCCCATGCTCCACAACAAGAGAAGCTTGCCCACTGCAAATAAGAGCAACCCCTTCTCGCCACAACTAGAGAAAGCCCATGTGCAGCAACGAAGACCCAACACAGCCAAAAAAAAAGTGCTCTTGAAGAAGCATGATGGCACAGTTGTGTAAATGGGTTTGGACTATTTTCTCCTCAGCATCACCTTTCACAGAGTTTATTCCCTTTAATCCAGCCACTTCCTCAATTACAGATTCAAAACACAGAATCCTCCAAGGATTTCACTAAAAAGAGCTCTGGGAGGAGATCTCCATGTAGTAACAGTGGGAGAAAGAATCCTACTGACAAAACGAAAATCAATGGAACATCTGGACCACTTCCTAACCAACCATTTTACCACCTTATTTTCTACTAAAACTTTAAGTTGTATTAATAATAGACTCCATTGTCTTAGAGCATTATGCTCAAAGGCAAAATTTTACCCCAGGGAGATGTAATCAAATTAGTTCTTACCATTCCTATTCCACCTTAGATAAAATAATAGTGGGGATGAATTTATTAGATCTTTCTACAACAATTAATGCATGTCTTTCTTGGAATGCATGCAAAGGAGGGGTGTTTGCTTAAAAATAATGAGAGAAGAGCTTTTGTTTCTTGAGGTTCAAGTATAGATGGAAGCACGGCACTATATGAGGCTTTGCTCAATCGAGTCACAGTATGAAGGACCTGGACACATGGGAGATGAACAAATATGGATGATGAGCAAGAGGAAGTAAATTTGTGAATGGGAAAGTGCTAAGAATAAAATGATAGCAACTTGCCATCACTGAATCTCTCACAATACCAAGTACATATAAGTCATCCATCTCTGTCTTCAGGGTTGAATTAAAATGAATTGAATGGAATTGAATTGAGCAGAGATGAATTAAATAACTTCAACTCAAGAGGAGAGAAAAGGCTCTGAGTCACAGCCACTGGAAGAGTAGTTTTTGCTTACCATGGAAACCCAAGACCCCACCCCAAGCCTGTATCTAGCAACAAAATGTGATTCAAAAGATTGTTTTCTAAAAATGTTATCTCTTCAAATATTTTCATGATGGTGATGGTGGGTTGCCTCATACACCAAAACACTCCTTCTTATCCTCAAGGATCTGCTATTTATGATGAAATGCTGCAAATGCAGTATCTCATTAACAGCTGGTATATTCTGTGAAGCGTTCCTACATAGGACTCTGGAAAGGCTCACGCCAAGGAGTACTTCCCAGAACTTCTGCTGCCAGTGTCCTTGTCCTCATGGTGAGCCACAGCCACCCCCTGCCTCTGCAGGAGACTAACACTAGCAGATCAATTTCATTTTCTCTATTCCTCCACTCATTATCAATTGAGAGAAGAAAGAAGAATGAGACCAAGAGGGAGAGAGAGAGGACAAAAAGGTGAGGACAGTCTGGGAATTAATTTAAGCTGGGAAGAAGCAAAAAGAACTACAATCCTGCAGGCTGTGGAACAAAAACCACATTCATAGAAATATAGACAAGATGAAAAGTCAGAAGACTATGTACCAGATGAAGGAACAAGATAAAACCCCAGAAAAACAACTAAATGAAGGGGAGATAGGCAACCTTCCAGAAAAAGAATTCAGAATAATGATAGTGAAGGTAATCCAGGACCTCGGAAAAAGAATGGAGGCAAAGATCAAGAAGATGCAAGAAATGTTTAACAAAGACCTAGAAGAATTAAAGAACAAACAAACAGAGATGAACAATACAATAACTGAAATGAAAACTACACTAGAAGGACTCAATAGCAGAATACCTGAGGCAGAAGAATGGATAAGTGACCTGGAAGACAGAATGGTGGAATTCACTGATGCAGAAGAGAATAAAGAAAAAAGAATGAAAAGAAATGAAAACAGCCTAAGAGACCTCTGCGACAACATTAAATGCAGCAAGATTTGCATTATAGGGGTCTCAGAAGGAGAAGAGAGAGGGAAAGGACCCAAGAAAATATTTGAAGAGATTATAGTCAAAAACTTCCCTAACATGAGAAAGGAAATAGCCACCCAAGTCCAGGAAGCACAGACACTCACATACAGGATAAACCCAGGAGAAGCACACCAAGACACATGGTAATCAAACTGGCAAAAATTAAAGACAAAGAACAATTATTGAAAGCAGCAATGGAAAAACAAAAAATAACATACAAGGGAACTCCCATAAGGTTAACAGCTGATTTCTCAGCAGAAACTCTACAAGCTAGAAGGGAGTGTCATAATATACTTAAAGTGATGAAAGGGAAAAACCTACAACCAAGATTACTCTACCCAGCAAAGATCTCATTCAGATTTGATGGAAAAATCAAAAGCTTTACAGACAAGCAAAAGCTAAGAGAATTCAGCACCACCAAACCAGCTTTATAACAAATGCTAAAGGAACTTCTCTAACTGGGAAACACAAGAGAACAAAAGAACCTACAAAAAAACAAAAAAACACAAAACGATTAAGAAAATGGTAATAGGAACATACATATCAATAATTACCTTAAAGGTAAATGGATTAAATGCTCCAACCAAAAGATACAGGCTTGCTGAATAGATACAAAAACAAGACCCATATATATGCTGTCTACAAGAGACCCACTTCAGACCTAGGGACACATATAGACTGAAAGTGAGGGGATGGAAAAAGATATTGCATGCAAATGGAAATCAAAAGAAAGCTGGAATAGCAACACTCATATCAGATAAAATAGACTTTAAAATAAAGAATGTTACAAGAGACAGGGAAGGACGCTACATAATGATCAAGGGATCAATCCGAGAAGAAAATATAACAATTATAAATATATATGCACCCAACATAGGAGCACCTCAATATATAAGGCAACTGCTAACAGCTATAAAAGAGGTAATCGACAGTGACACAATAATAGTGGAGGACTTTAACACCTCACTTACACCAATGGACAGATCATCCAAACAGAAAATTAATACAGAAACAGAAGCTTTAAATGACACAATACACCAGATAGATTTAATTGACATTTATAGGACATTCCATCCAAAAACAGCAGATTATACTTTCTTCTCAAGT
Source organism: Neophocaena asiaeorientalis asiaeorientalis (assembly GCF_003031525.2). Taxonomy (NCBI): domain Eukaryota; kingdom Metazoa; phylum Chordata; class Mammalia; order Artiodactyla; family Phocoenidae; genus Neophocaena; species Neophocaena asiaeorientalis. The sequence continues at coordinate 1,295,037 of NW_020173231.1, read as the reverse complement.
GCACACAGAACATTCTCCAGGATAGATCACATCTTGGGTCACATATCAAGCCTCAGTAAACTTAAGAAAGTTGTTGAAATCATATCAAGCATCTTTTCTGACCACAATGCTATGAGATTAGAAATGAATTACAGGGAAAAACATGTAAAAAACACAAACACATGGAGGCTAAACAATACACTACTTAATAACGAAGTGATCACTGAAGAAATCAAAGAGGAAATCAAAAAATACCTAGAGACAAATGATAATGAAAACACGACCATCCAAAACCTATGGGATGCAGCAAAAGCAGTTCTAAGAGGGAACTTAATAGCTATACAAGCCTACCTCAAGTGACAAGAAAACTCTCAAATAAACATCTAACCTTACTAATCCTAAAGATGCCACCAGAAAACTACTAGAGCTAATCAATGAATTTGGTAAAGTTGCAGGATACAAAATTAATGCACAGAAATCTCTTGCATTCCTATATACTAGTGATGAAAAATCTGAAAGTGAAATTAAGGAAACACTCCCATTTACCATTGCAACAAAAAGAATAAAATACCTAGGAATAAACTTACCTAGGGAGACAAAAGACCTGCATGCAGAAAACTCTTAAGATACTGATGAAAGAAATTAAAGATGATACCAACAGATGGAGAGATATACCATGTTCTTGGAATGGAAGAATCAATATTGTGACAATGCCTATACCACCCAAAGCAATCTACAGATTCAGTGCAATCCCTGTCAAATTACAAATGGCATTTTTTATGGAACTAGAAAAAAAAGTCTTAAAATTTATATGGAGACACAAAAGACCCCAAATAGCCAAAGCAGTCTTGAGGGAAAATCTTTTGATCCACCTCCTAGAGTAATAGAAATAAAAAGAAAAATAAACAAATGGGACCTGATGAAACTTAAAAACTTTTGCACAGCAAAGGAAACCATAAACAAGGTGAAAAGACAACTCTCAAAATGGGAGAAAATCTTTGCAAATGAATCAATGGACAAAGGATTAATCTCCAAAATATACAAACAGCTCATGCACCTCAATATTAAAAAAATGACCCAATCCAAAAATGGGCAGAGGACCTAAATAGACATTTCTCCAAAGAAGACATACAGATGGCCAAGAAGCACATGAAAAGCTGCTCAACATCACTAATTATTAGAGAAATGGAAATCAAAACTACAATGAGGTATCACCTCACATCACTTAGAAAGCATCATTAGAAAATCTACAAGCAACAAATGCTGGAGAGGGTGTAGAGAAAAGGGAACCGTCTTGCACTGTTGGTGGGAATCTAAATTGATACAGCCACTATGGAGAACAGTATGGAGGTTCCTTAAAAAACTAAAAGTAGAATTACCATATGACCCAGAAATCCCACTACTGGGCATATACCCTGAGAAAACCATAATTCAAAAAGACTCATGCACCCCAATGTTCATTCCAGCACTATTTACAATAGCCAGGTCATGGAAGCAACCTAAATGCCCATCAACAGACGAATGGATAAAGAAGATGTGGTACATATATACAATGGAATATTACTCAGCCATAAAAAGGAACGAAATTGGGTCATTTGTAGAGACGTGGATGGATCTAGAGACTGTCATACAGAGTGAAGTAAGTCAGAAAGAGAAAAACAAATATCGTATATTAACACATATATGTGTAACCTAGAAAAATGGTACAGATGAACTGGTTTGCAGGACAGAAACTGAGACATAGATGAAGAGAACAAGCATATCGACACCAAGGGGGGAAAGCAGCAGGGGGTGGGGATGGTGTGATGAACTGGGGGATTGGGATTGACATGTATACACTGATGTGTATAAAATGGATGACTAATAAGAACCTGGTGTATAAAAAAATAACTAAAATTAAATTAAAAAAAAAGAGTTCCTACATAAAGTCAGTAGTGGCAAGATTGTAGTTAATTTACCCGAAACTACACAAGTAATAGTTTAACATCCCTAAGAAGCTACAGCCACTGTTAAACAGGGTGTGACTCCTTGCAGTATAGTTCCTGATACAAAAGTTACTCTTTCCACAAAAGAAGCAGAATGAAATGCTTTCCCACTGCTGCTCTGTGCAATGATAGAACAAGAGTGTGGAGAGGAGAGGAGAGGAGAGGAGAGAGGAGGGGAGGGGAGGGGAGAGGAGGAGAGGGGAGATTGAAAGGGAGAAGGAGAAAGGACAATATAAAGAGAGAGGTAGAAATAAAGCCATTACCTGGGTAAAAATAATATCTGGCCAGAATTTTTCAAAATGCATCAGAGGGAGAACAAAGTCTAGAAATACCATAGGTAAACAAGTGAATGGTCCAAGTGAAACCTAACAACTAAAACTTGAAAGTACTACAATGCTCAACATCATTAATCATTAGAGAAATGCAAATCAAAACTGCAATGAGATATCATCTCACACCAGTCAGAATGGCTATCATCAAAAAATCTAGAAACAATAAATGCTGGAGAGAGTGTGGAGAAAAGGGAACACTCTTGCACTGCTGGTGGGAATGTGAATTGGTACAGCCACTATGGAGAACAGTATGGAGGTTCCTTAAAAAACTACAGAAGAACTACCATATGACCCAGCAATCCCACTACTGGGCATATACTCTGAGAAAACTATAATTCAAAAAGAGTCATGTACCAAAATATTCATTGCAGCTCTATTTGCAATAGCCCGGAGATGGAAACAACCTAAGTGTCCATCATCGGATGAATGGATAAAGAAGATGTGACACATACATACAATGGAATATTACTCAGCCATAAAAAGAAACAAAATTGCGCTATTTGTAATGAGGTGGATAGACCTAGAGTCTGTCATACAGAGTGAAGTAAGTCAGAAAGAGAAAGACAAACACCATATGCTAACACATATATATGGAATTTAAGAAAAAAAAATGTCATGAAGAACCTAGGGGTAAGACAGGAATAAAGACACAGACCTACTAGAGAATGGACTTGAGGATATGGGGAGGGGGAAGGGTAAGCTGTGACAAAGAGAGAGAGAGGCATGGACATATATACACTACTAAATGTAAGGTAGATAGATAGTAGGAAGCAGCCGCATAGCACAGGGAGATCAGCTCAGTGCTTTGTGACCGCCTGGAGGGGTGGGATCAGGAGGGTGGGAGGGAGGGAGACGCAAGAGGGAAGAGATATGGGAACATATGTATATGTATAACTGATTCACTTTGTTATGAAGCAGAAACTAACACACCATTGTAAAGCAATTATATTCCAGTAAAGATGTAAAAAAAAAAAAAAAGCAACTTGGATTGAAAACTAGTTTGGATATAAGAAAGGGACAACTGAACGCATACTGCCACGGAACAAAGGCAGCCCAGTTCTCAGCATTGAGGATCAACAGACCACGGCCACAGCCAACAGAGCACAAGTCTATAATGGACTGAACCATAGCCAGCTAGGGGTTTTCATCAATTTCTTGGGAAGGAAAACTTGGAAATTAAAATGAGAATTCAATTTTAGATGCACTTTAAGTTTGCTAAATAGAATTTGTATACATTATACATATAGCTAAACAAGTCAGAGTTTCTATTTCATCAGAGCCCTGGCAAACAAATGATGGCATACTCATATAGATTCATTTGAAGAGCATTTAATAAAGTGCTTTCAAAGATACAGGGAAACCACAAAGAATAGAGATGAGTTACCAGGGACTATTAAACTGTGTGTGTGTGAGTGGGATGGTTGTGGCACCATTACCATTTCTAGGCATAAAGGGGAAGAGAAAGAGAATACTTACTGGAACTCAAAAGAAAGAAATATGAGGTGAGGGCCACTTGATGGGCCCTATGATCTGATGAGAATGCAGCCAGTCAGACACTGACTTAATAGAAGGAGTGAGGGAAATATCATGACTTCTTTGTCTCCTCTGTATCTTGTTTCTTGCCAGTGTTCCCACTGGGTGATCCCAACAAGAACCCAGAGAGATGAAAGTCCATTGATGCAACATTTATAGGTCAGCCTCCTGAGGCAAATAGCAGGGTTGGGAAGAGCAGTGAGCAGATCTGGAGAGATCAGGAGCACAGTCAATCCTTTTGGCCTCTGAGAAGCCACTCCTGTCCTTCATCCATTAAAAATCTTATGGCCTAAACACAGGAGACAGACAAAGTTGCTACTGTATCATTGTAGGGGTGATGGTTGATTCCTTCATTCTTCTACTTGAAACTGAAAACATTAGCCACCAGTCATCATATAAAGTAGTAGAAAATAAAAAAGTAAATAATCATAATGTTCTGTGGCTTTTGTCCTGCTTCAGTAGCTGGTCATGAGGCCCAATTTGGTAATCATCACCATCGTCATCATATTCTGCTATGCATTTCAGGTTCCTTATGACTTCTGGCAGCACCTTGCCCAGGTGGGTGGTGACCTGAACCTTTGTTCACATGGTTTTGCATCCTTACGGATCTTACAATTTAGAGAGAATGTGAGGCGGGGGTTGATTCAGTTTTCCATTCATTATTACTATTGGGCAAGGGGTTACTAAGAGGTGTTCCAGGTGACAGCCTACGTTTCATATATGGTCCTCCTTGTAATGTTTAATAGCAACAATCCAAGACTCAGGATCTATCATCCCTGCAGGTACAATGACCCTTTTCTCTCTGTTAGTGCAGCTGCGCAAGGATCATGAAAGAACTGAGGGGAACAGTCAGCTTCTATTTCAAGAGAATCAGGTTTTGAACCTTGTTGCAGGTGTTAGTCCTTTGCCATTAGGGTCTCAGAATCTGTTAAGCTTTTGTATGGTCCAAACAGTGAGTGTCGTGGGTATTAGCCTATCGTTGGATTGTCCTTGGCTTAAAAAGTGTCATCTGGTTGAAGGCTGTGTTCTGAAGGGTAGTGTATTAGTTTCTGACCACTGCTGTAACAAAGTACCATAGACTGAGTAGTTTAAACAATAGAAATTTATTGTCTCAGTTCTGGAGGCCACAAGTTCAAGATCAAGGTGTCAGCAGGGCCATATTCTCTGAAGGCTGTAAGCTGGGATCTGTTCTAGTCCTCTCTTCTAGCTTCTTCTGGGGTTTCATTGGTTTGTGGCAGTATAACTCCAGTCTTCATATGGCATTCTTCCTGTGTGTGTCTGTTTCTGCATCTAAATTTCCCCTTTTTATAAGGACCCCAGTCATATTGCATTAAAGGCCCACCTTACTCCACTGTGATCTCATTTAACTAATTAGATATGCAATGACCCCATTTCCAAATAAGGTCACATTTTGAGGCATTGAGGGTTGAGATTTCAACATATGAATTTTGGAGGGACACAGTTCAACCCATGACGGGAACCTGGGAAATTGATATGGTTACTTTTCCTCCCATGCAAAGTAGACAACTGAACGTACCACTTGAAGTTGTGCTCACTGGAAGCACTACTGTTTCTTGGGAAAATGGAAGGTTTCCATCACAGTTCCTACTCCATGAGGTTAGGGCATTTTAAGTGACCACTTTTATTATCTTTATATGATCCTGAATTAAAGAATCCTGCCAAATACTTATTATATAGAAACACCAAAACTGAATTGACCACTAGACCAGATAAGTAGCCCACTACTGAATACTGCTTTTAAGAAGTCTTCTTTCTATCTCTGCATGTTCTGTGTTACGCATTTCTAGTGAAAGTCGAAAATCTTGCTGAAAGATTTGCATTTTTTTCTGCATGGATCACGACAGACTCAAATCAAAGGAAACTTTGCTTTTGATTAGATTCAATCTTTCTGCGTTAGCACTGGTATTTTTTTTCCATTGGAGATAGTTCTAGAAATAGGTCTTTAAAGCCTTTATTCTGATCCTGTTGGTTCTATAATTATGTTTCACTGTATTTTTTTCTAAGACCTGTATATAGGCATATGTACACACATACACACACAATGTAAACAGCCGTTTGCATTCTATATGATTTAAGTGGCAGTAAAAGAACATTTTTTGCCTCAAAGTCAATCTTCCTTTAGCCCACTTTGAGTACAAGAACTGTCACTGTGTACCAGGCAAAAATACTTCCTGTTACAGTATTCTATTTAGAAGTCCTTTGTTCTAATAAAAATTTTTTTTTAGAATAAGATGCTCTGGCACAGTGAAAAGATGACAGGTTTGGAGATAGGAAAATATAGGCAATACCTCAAGTCTTACCTTAATTGTTCATGTAGACATGACAAGTTATATATTTTTGGTCCTCTGTGACCTCATATGAAAGATAAAGCTATTGGATAAAGTTAGCGTTTCTGAAATTTGACTGATCAAAATCATTACATGGAGTGCTTGTTAAATGTTAGTTTTTCAGACCCCACTCCAAACTCATCACATCGGACGCTCTGGAGTAGGGGCCAGAGAATTGTTTAATACTTACGCTAACCCCTGTACTCCATCCTACTTTCCTATGAACGGACACCTTGGGGAAGTGCCATATCAGGTTATTTCTCAAGCTCATCCTGCTCCAATTACCTGTTGAAACCAAATAAAAGTCACTGTACCAATTAACCCATTAGCTCACTTTGTTCCCTGCAGTTTCCCAGTTATCATCAAATGGAATACGGTTGTGAAGAATAAGGCCTAGGATGGGCAACTTCTGATGAGCAGACAGTTTGGCACAGTAGGAGGTCCAGATGGCAGGTGCGACTAGGAAAACTTGGATAACTTGTGGCTAGAGTGAAGCCCTCATGGATAAATTTGGGGATAAGAAAAAAAACTGTGAATTTGTGCAAATCATATATACATTTATAGAGATTGCTAAAAATGGTAGTGTAGATCTATATTTATTGAAATGCAAAGATGTACAAGATGGGTTTCTAAGTGAAAAATAGATATGTCTCATAGGTTTCATTTAAAAAAATATATATTCTCTTTGAATTTGAAGACCCTGCATTCAAAATACCAGTGAACTTCTCTCTGAGTGGCAAATAGAGTTAATTTTTATACCTTCGTATTTTCCTTTTTATATAAACTGAAATTTTTTTTACAATGAGAATTCAATATTTTACAATCACGGATAGCAATCAAGCTATGCCATCATAATAAGAGAGAGTGCAGGTTGTATAGAGAAGATGAGGTTGTTGGTTGCTGGATGAAGGAAGGGACCAGACAGAGCAGGTGTGAGAAGGAGTTAAATGGAAAGCAAGAAATCAGCCCAGACCTGTAGAGGAAAGGGAAATTAAAGAGGAGAGGCAAGCATGTCTAAGGCAGGGGTAGTCTGAATTCTCCTAAGTTCCTATCACGACTCTTGACGAGTTGGTCCAGGATGCAGGGTTGCGCTTTGTCCTTTCCTGCGGCTCGTGAGGAACATGTGGGTCAGTACTGCAAGCATAATTGTTGCGCTCAGGTCATATTAGACTGTTTAAGATTTAACTCCTCTGCTGCCGGTTGCCAGCTGCAAGCTTGCCTGGGGCCACTTGCTCCACAGACCAACGTATTTGTTTCTGATGTGCAACCCAGGATTGCAAGGTTGACTAGCAGCCTGGAGGGAAGGCAAGCGGATGGAGGCTATTTATAGCAGGAGGCAACAAAGGTTTCCTTTCTTTCCTTTACCACGAGTTGTATTTCTCTGAAACTCTGCCCATGTTATTCAGAAATCAAAAGGGCAAGAGAACAAGCTCTTCAGAGCTGGTTAGAAAGTTCCAGGGCTCTGTTTTTAGAGCAAATCTGCCAGCTTCCGAGGAGGTTGCAACCACCCTCGGATTCTAAATCAGCTTGATGGCGGTGCAAATAGATGCAAATGAGGGTCAAATCAATTTCCATAATGAACAGCACAAGCAGAGCGGACTCCTCTCCACCTGACTCAAAATTACTAGAAAATTCAATGAAGGGGGGAAAAAAAACAAAGAAAGAAAGGGAATGAAAATATCTTAGTGACTTGAAAACTATCACCCTATGGATTTGGGGAATGAAATCGGTGAGGTTCGCAAGTGATGCTGGGCTTCACTCTGGAAGCTTGTCCAGAATGGATGGGTCCAGTATAGCTCTTCTGAGGAGTTTTTTTGGCCATGGTTCATCCTTCCCCAGTCCTAGGCTCCACTTCACATTACACCCTGGTTGAACTTTTGCTTTTCCTTTATAACAGCTTTATTGAGGTATAATTCACCTACCATAAAATTCACTCTTTTGAAACATACAATTCAGTGGTTTTTAGTATATTCACAGAGTTGTGCAACAATTGCCACTATCTAATTTTGTAACACTTCATCACTCCAAAAAGAAACGCCCACTCATTAGCAGCCAGGCCCCATTTTCTTCTCCCCCAGCCCCTGGCAAACACTAATCTACTCTCTGTCTCTATGGATTTGCCTATTTTGGTGATTTCATGTAAGTGGAATCGTATAATATGTGGCCTTTTGTGACTGGCTTATTTCACTTGACATAATGTTTCAAGGTTCATCTATGTTGTAACATGTAGCGGTACTTCATTCCTTTTTATGGAGGTTGGCCTTTTTAAGCAGAACCAACATGAGGGCTATAAACCTCCAGGTCTCAGAAGACTGCAGTGAGCTCCACTTATTTCATGGAAAACCACATGAATTTAGAGATAATAGTAACGTGACCTAACCTTATTACTCTTCCATTAAGTCTTTGCCCACTGCGTTTAGCTCTGGATCTCGCTGCATTTCAGCAATTAGCTTCTTGTCATTCAACTAATACTGGGCTGGGTTGACTTACATTTATAACGAACAGGTATTTTTATGAGCCACAATGCAGAGGCATTCATTTCCAAAGACTATTTTGGTACTTCTGGCACAGCCTATGTCACTGCATATGGTTGACTTGCATCTATAAAAGAGATGGGAGTCGCTAGAACTATAATACATATGGGCCATTGACTGAACCATCTGAGGAATTTTTAATTGGTGTGAATATGGAATGTCATAATTTATATGGATCCATTACTTTTATATGCTTAAGTACATGGAGAGAACTAATTGAATGGGTTTTATTTTCTGGAAGGCCCTGAATGTCTTTGGATAACCCAAATTTTCTTCGCAGAAAGCTAAACTTCCATGTAAGTCATTATCTTTAAGACACATTTATCAAATGCTTCCCTTGTGTCTGCTCATACTTTGAAGCAGTGTGGTTTCCATCAGTAATCAGGCACAGCAAACCTTCTGCTTTTGACTACTCAGCCAACAGAACCTCACATTTACCCAGCAAATGCATAGGCAGATGGTAGGATAAAAATTGAGGTTCTTCATGATGTCTCTGAGGCAGGGCTTAAATGTCTTGGGGAACAGGGGAGTCAAGTTTAACCTTACACTGTGTTTATGGCTGGGATTCAGCCATGTCAGGGCATGTTTGACAAATGAGTGAAAAGAGCATGCCAGAAATCTATTTTCCACCAAGTACTAACAAAGAAGGCGTCTCCTGAGAGAGAACTCATTTATTCCAAGGCTGATCAGGGATCCTAACATGGGATATGAGTGCTGTTGAGGTTGGTTGGGAATTCCAGAGGGAACCCAAAGCCATGAAATGGGCTAAAAAATCTGGAGGAAGAATGCCATTATTTTAGATTAATATAATACCACAAAGAGGATGCCAAATTCATATGATTTTTTCCCCTAAGGTAAAAGATGGCACATCAAAGAGATTTTGCTCTCATGTCAGGCCATTTTTGGCTCTGTTCCTAGACACATGGGTTTCAGGTTCACTGTGTATAGAACTTGGGAGGGAGAGTTTGAAGAGTGCTAACTAGAGTGACTTTCTCTTTGAAGGGAAGAGAAAGACAAATTGGCTGTGTCTGGTAATCTGACTCTGTTATTGGAAAGGGAATAAGAGTCATTCTAATAGAAGAACCCTCAGTCATTCAGGTTTTACCGCAGCCTATGAACCTCTATTTCCCACACACTGAAAACCCCATACAATATTGAGCCTCAAGAAAAACCATTTTTGTGTCTATGCCACAAGTGTAACAAGACAGATGGTGGCAAAGCATCCTCTCCACGTTGGCACGGCACTCAGTGCTACTTTGGCACATCAAGAGCTGTTGTACACTGGAAATACCCAGGTTGCAGGGGGATGCGGGGTGACAGTGCTTGTAGATGGCTGTGTCTGCTGAGGTAGTGCTCAGAGGTGAGGGGGGTGGTAGAGGGTCAGAGGGTGGGTGACTGCATTTCTGGCACCAGGGGAATTAATGAGAAAGAGTCACACAGCTTCCTGCATGGATCTACCATGGTCACACTCTTTTTTCACCAAGAGGCCCTATTTGCCCATTCTATGCTCCCTATTGGGTGAAGGCTGAGATGTCATTCATAGGCACATTGGGGACGACCTGTGGGATGCTCAGAATATGTGTGAGATTATCATGGTCCTGGAAGTCTGCAATAGTAGGTTTGGGTGAAGTCGGAGAAATAATAATAATGATTGCAACCATAAAAATTAGAGCCACTGAGTGTACCATGTTCTGGGCTCTGTGCCACATGCTTTACATTCTCTATCTCTTTCGGTCCTCACAATAATTCTTTGAGTTAAATATGTTTTATTATGTCCATGATACAGTTGAGGAAACTGAAGCATCATAAGTCAGATTCTCCTGTAAGGGATATTGTCAGAATTAAAATCCAAGTTTGTTCTTTACTCCTAGCCCACACACTTAACCCCCATATTTTATTACCTCTCAGGTTATTACTATAAGATTACTACAATAAGCTTATTACTATTACTCATTTTTAGCCATTCACATGTTGCCTGTATGAGTGTTTAGCAATAATAATAGATTTCTTGGGGATGCCATTAAAAAATTTTTGTTTATATACTTGAAGATACAGCTATACATATGTACCTTAATATGCTATGTTCACATGGATACGTAATTTCAAAAGTAAATGTGTGACCTTTATAAAATAGTAGATTAAGATGTGAATAAAGACTGGAATTGTAAAAATATATATATATTTTTATTAACATTTACAGTGCTTTCAATGAAGAAAAGCAGAAAGGAAGAGATGTTTACTAAATATCTTGACATATGGCAAGTATTAGGATAACACTGGTTTCTCACATCAACCTTGTAAGGTTATTGTTGTATTCATTCTATAAGTGGGAGAAAGGAGGCTCCAAGATGTTAAGTCACTTAAAATCTTAAGTCAAAAATGAGATTCAAAATCATGTATGACGGCACCAATAAGGCCCACTTTTAGTAGGATGTTGAACAATGAAAGGAATAATCATTTTCTTAGTCTACAAACATTGTTCAGCATGGAAGATCTATTTATTCAATTCTTCAAATGAACACTCTGGAGTACCTATTATGTTCCAGGTACCATGCTAGATGCTGGGTGTTAAATCTTAGCATTGACCCTGGGGGGAAATTCATTGCCCAATGGAAGAGACAGAACTCATACAGATCACTAATTAATATGCAAGAATAGCAAGGTTCTATGGTAGGAAAAGGAAGGGATAAAACTTACATGCTTGGTAGATTAGGGGAAGTTTTTACAGAGGAAGTAACATTCATGTAGGATCTCGAGGAGGATTTTGTCAGGCAGAGAACAAGGTAAGAGAAAGAGCAAAGACCATCCAGAAGGTATTGAAAAGCTCAGTTTGGAAGGGAAGGATCATTCTTTTGTGTGTCTGGAAGCCCTGATTTTGAGATAGGCAGTGGAGAGAGAGAAATCTGGTGGCTTGTTCTTGGATCCTGGTTTTGAAGGATCTTGTATGCCCAGGTAATGAGTCTGGACTTTTTCTTATGCCAGATAAGAAACAGTTAAAGCTTTCACAGAAAGTGTGATCAAAGTTTTGTGTTAGAAAAATAACTACATAAGATTTGAGACCATATGTTAAGTATAGAGAAAGGAACATTAGGGAGAAGTTTTAAAAGGCTAATCATCTTGAAGACATCCATAGATGGTCACCAGCTCCTAGGAAATTTCTTTTAATTCAGGTATCTGCTTTCTGTCCCACTGCCATTCCCATGCTCCTGCAGCTCCTCCTCTCTTATCTGGAGTGATCTAGCCCTTAGCTCCCTTTTCCAAACACCTGGTCTCCTACAGCTCCAGTGAGAAATTACTATGAATCCCAGGCCTACAGGATGCCCAGCACACACAAAATCTCAATTCTTCAGGTCCTGCCATACTTTTACATCTGTCCTAAGGCAGAGCAAAGTAGTTCTTTGCACGAAGCTGAACTTTATAGGAATGTTGGATGATTCCTCATTGGTTTGACCCAAATGGATTATAGTTGGCAGAGATCTGATGCCTTCACTCTTCAAAAGAGTCTAGCAGGACCTGGGATGACTGGGGCTCCAAGCTGGTCACCTGGCACCACAGACATTTTCATCCATTTACCCTCATGACTTATATAAGTGCTGTCATTTTCTGTGCATGCCATGATATGAAAACATAATTGAGAGTAATTAGAAAGGCAAAATTGCTCTTGGGGTATAAGATTATAGAAAGGAACAGTGCTTTAACATTTCCCACACTAGACTGGAAACATTTCCAGAGATCTGAATTCTGTTCTTGATTCTATTTACAGCTTGTTTTATGACCTTGGCCAAGTCAGTTAACCTTTCCATTCCTCAGGTTGACCTTAAATAAACTTAGAATAATATATCCCTGCCTGCCTTGCTCCCAGGCATGTGAGTTTGAAAGAGTTAATGAGATAAAGTTTAGAAAGTGTCCAAAACACTGTTTATCAGAAAGTCTACAGTCTGTTGTGATAGGCAATCTCTGGGTGATTGCACTAGGTAGCAGAGGGTAAGAAAGATTATTGGGCACAGTTATCTCTTTTTCTTGAAAGCCCTCAACTTCTAGGTCAATGAGCACCTATATACTAGGTGATATTCAAGGTTACAGAAACACATGCTTTACTACTGTATTGCAGAAAATCAGTTAATTACAGGGCATCCTGTTCTTAACAGCCCCTGAAGGCACTGCCTGACCTTGTACCAGGGCTGTGAAAAGACACGTTCTTGACAAGGAAATAACCGGATTTGGGAAGGCTCTTTGTGTATCCAGGTATTTACAAGGGTAGCTAAATGCAGCAGTTACAATTTCCTTGGAAAGGCCCACACCTCTTCTCTCTCTGTGATTTCTCAGCTTTGCCCAGAACAGACAGCTGCAAATAGAAGTGGCAGTTTGCTTGGGCATTGATTGAGCAAGGGGAGGCCAGTGATGTAATGAGGATCATTTTATCACTGGTACATAGATGAGGTTGCGTCCCAGCATAACCTGCAGACAGACTGGGAAAATAGGGAGAAGGCCTGTTTTCAATGTCACATTGAAATCACACTGTCAACACATTTTAAAGAGAGAAGTAGAGGAATATCAATTGGCACAGGCTGATCGGTACACGTGGTTTAGAGACTTTCTTTGTCAATATCTGTTACGATTAAACTTTCATGGACTCTGTGACTCAGCATTTTCACTTCACAGCCCTATAGAAACAATCACACGTGTGTAAAAAACCATGAATACAGGCAAACATTCTAGCACACTCTGTGATTTTAAAAAGGTAGCGAGGGGCTTCCCTGGTGGCGCAGTGGTTGAGAGTCCGCCTGCCGATGCAGGGGACGTGGGTTCGTGCCCCGGTCCGGGAAGATCCCACATGCCGCGGAGCGGCTGGGCCCGTGAGCCATGGCCACCGAGCCTGCGCGGACGGAGCCTGCGCTCCGCAACGGGAGAGGCCACAGCAGTGAGAGGCAGCGAGGTGCCTTCAATATGAGCAATGGCTAATAACAATGGAGTATTCATATTGTGCAATATAACGGCACAACTTAAAGAATGGGGGACATATGTTCAAACCACCAGCAAGTTCTGTTGGTTTTCCCTCAGAATATACTGTGAATCTGACCAGTTCTCATCAGTTCCACCATAGGCATCCTTGTTCAAAGAACCATCCATCATGGTTCCTGTGAACTGGGACCTGGCAATAGCCTCCTTACTGACCCTGCAGCTTTCTCTATCACCTCCTACAGCTTATTTTCCACTAAGCAACCAGAGTGTTCCATCTAAATGCAGATGTGGTCATATCACTCCAACAGTTTCTCATCACATTTAAGACAATACCTACTAAGCCACGTGCAATCTGAGCCCTGGCTACATCTCCAAATTAATTTCTTACCTTTATCTTTTCCTATCCCTACACCATGTCATATAGTAGAAGTTCAACAAAACATGGCTGAATCAGTGAAAGAAGAGCTCTATGGACACTAAAATGGAAAGATCAGGAACACACCAGGTTGTAATGTGGATAAACACAGTGGCTATCAGTTTAAATGCCTGGGTTCAAATCCTAACATCATCGCATAATTTTGAGCTGCATGGTCTTGAGCAGGTTAGTAAATTCTATGTGTCTTAAATTTCTTCTCTAAAAAATGGGATTAATAATGTTATCTGTCCCACAAAGTTGTTGTGAGGATTAAGTGATCAATTCATGTAAAGCTCTTAGCGTCATGTCTTATAATAAATTTCAATTAACATTATGTCATAACTATTTGGAGCCCCTTCGACTTTTTGTTTTTTCCACTCTATATTTTCACGAGATCCTGTGCTGTGAGTGCTATTTTATATAGTGTGATCAGGAGAGACTTATGGTTAAGATGCTTTTAGTAGAGATCTTAAGGCAGTGAGGCTGAGGACCATGTAGCTTTCTGGGGGAAGGATATTTGAGCAGAAGGAATATTTGGAAGAAATGCTCTGTGGTGGGGACATAAAACACTACCCATGATACATGATGTGGTAAAAAGATAAAGTAAAAAGTTGTTGCGGAGCACAGGCTCCAGACGTGCAGGCTCAGTAATTGTGGCTCATGGGGCTAGTTGCTCCGCGGCATGTGGGATCTTCCCAGACCAGGGCTCGAACCCGTGTCCCCTGCATTGGCAGGCAGATTCTCAACCACTGCGCCACCAGGGAAGCCCCATAGGGGTTTTAAATAGTGGTGATGCAATGTTAACTCAGACCTCTTATGAGTAAGATGCAGCTCTAAGTACTTTATATATATCAACCATCTAATCCTCACAACAGTTCTAAGAAGTGGGAGCACTCCTGAATGTTCCAGGGAAAGCAAGAAGGCCAGAGATAAGTGAATGGAGAGGAGAAGGAGTGGGAAGAGAGTCAGAGGTGTGATGAGATGGGGTGAGAAGTTAAAGAATGCAGGCCTTGGGCTTCCCTGGTGGCGCAGTGGTTGAGAGTCTGCCTGCCGACGCAGGGGATGCGGGTTCGTGCCCTGGTCCGGGAAGATCCCACCTGCCGTGGAACGGCTGGGCCCATGAGCCATGGCTGCTGAGCCTGCATGTCCGGAGCCTGTGCTCCGCAACGGGAGAGGCCACAACAGTGAGAGGCCCGCGTACCACACACAAAAAAATAAATACAAGCATGATTTTTAGCAGGATGTCTCTTGTCATTAATATGCTAATGTTATATGAAAACTCTCTAAAAAGGGCTATAGCATTTCTCAGTTACTTGAGCACAGAAACAATTTTTTTCCCTGAAGCTTCTCACAGTTTAAAACGAGGAAGAATGCATTTGGGGACATGTCTCTTTAGGACAACTTAACCCTGAGATGATGTATGCCCATAACCCTGTTTTTCTGTGGTATTTTTCTCAAAATCTTCTTGCTTGGGCCTTCTACATTGTATTGCTATCGGCATTTGCCACTATCTTATATTTCTGATTTCTCAATACATTCTGAGCTTGGATGTACATTTTGATTGATGCACTATTGTTGGTCACACAAACGTGATTTCACTTTGAATGTGATTTCAATTTGATGGATGCCCAGAGTGTTTGTCATATGAAGAGGGCCTGCCCACACAAGATTTTCCTTTGTCCAAGTTCAGCTACAAACCACCACCCCAATGCCATGGTCATCCCTTAGGCACAAGATGCTTTGTGCTCATCTTGGTCTCTGTCAACCTGCTTCTGCTCTCCCCAGCTCCTCCCAGTTTGGTCCACCGCTGTCCCCATTCATGGGTTTAACCACACCCCTGTTGACTTTACACCAACTCAGACAGAGAGTGTTTACTACCAAACACACTTTCTATGTCCACTGGGGCTTAGAATAAACCCATTGGCACGGAAATGGGGGCTTGGTGTTCCTTGCTGAGAATGAGGCCTCTCTACACAGACTTAGGGTCACAGGCCTTTGCTCTTACTGAGCCCAGTTTTTATGTGGTCATTTCTGTCCATTCAAAACCTTCAGTTCTGCTTAAAGGATCCCATTTAGCTCTTGTCAATATCCCTAGACATTAAATATTTGGTAACTTTAGGCTATGGTCTGGAGATAAACTATGCAAATATGGATACCTCAGACAATGTTTTGCTTAGATCTAGGCATCTTCTTAACTAAGAACCTCTTTAGCTGTGCCTTGCCTTACACTGCCACATGGATGACAACAGCAGAAGCTTCCATTTTACGAGTGCTGACTGTGTGCCAGGCTCATGCTAAGGTCTTTGTAAACATTATTTATCAGTCTTATACTGTAAGTATTATTATCTCTGATTTTCAGAAAAGGAAATCAACTTGCCAGAATTGTCAAACCCGGGTTTTCATCCTTCTGCCTGTGCTTCCAAAACAACATCACCTTCCCATATACGTTTAGGACATTCAATCACTAAACTTCACCTGAGTTTGCTTACGTTTTTCTTTTTTCTTTTTCTTTTATTGAAGTAGAGTTGATTTACAATGTTGTGTTAACTTCTACTGTACAGCAAAGTAATTTATATATATATATACACATTTTTTTTCATATTTTTCCATTATGGTTTATCACAGGGTATTGAATATATTGTGGTTCCCTGTGCTATACAGTAGGACCTTGTTGTTTATCCATTCTCTATATAATAGTTTTGCTTCTTTTTCTTAGTCTAAATTTAAATAGTACTTACTATAGAAAGCAAAGTTGCTTTGTATCAGACAATTAATTAATTCAGGTATTCATTCGCTAATTAATCAAACATTTACTGAGGGCTAACAGAGTGTCAGACACTGTGTTGGATGAAGGAAATGAAAAATTTTTAAAGAGACATAATCTCTGATTTCAAGTGGTTCCTGATCTTAAGGAGACAGAAACATTAACAAGTATGTAGAGAGTGTAATGTCTACTATTACAGGTAGTCGTGTGTTTAACACTTACATTTCTTTAAATTAATAGACTGATTGCAAGTGTCACTGCCATAGTGTCTCTAAACCCAATACATCTATAAAAAAAATACTGTACATGCTTATTGTAAGTATGTTCTTTTAAAAAATATTTATTTATTTATTTGGCTGCGTCAAGTGTGTTGGGTCTTTGTTGCAGCACGCGAGATCTTCATTGCGGTGCGCGGGCTTCTCTCTAGTTGTGGCATGCAGGCTCTAGAGCACTGCGGGCTCAGTTGCCCCCAAGACATGTGGGAGCTTAGTTCCCCCACCAGGGATCGAACCCACATCCTCTGCATTGGAAAGCAGATTCTTAACCACTGGACCACCAGGGAAGTCCCTGTAAGTATGTTCTAGTAACTATACTGCTAGGTGTCTTAGTGAAATATCACTTCTTTCGGTATTTAGATGATGGCACTCCCTTCAATGAGTCATTTAGAATTGTCTAGGTGTGTGAACAATGAATGATAATGCAGAAATGGAAAAACCAGGTTGCTCAAGGGGATAACAGGTAGGATACCTCCTTGCAAATTATTTTTCTATGTACCAGACTAGACCTTCCAACGGGAAATAGGAACTGAGTGGGAAGGTGTCCCTAGGTGTCTGCAAGATTCTAACTCCCATGTGTTGTCATTTAATGCGTTAACATTTTTCCTTGGAAGGATATAATAAATAAGTAGCTCTACACGTGGGTGCTGGAGAGGCAAGATGGTGTCCTCGGGCAACATGGGCAGCCAGGCTGGGAGGAAGAACCATAGTGACTGCTATGTCAAGCACTTTCAGGAGGGGATTATGTTAGGGTAGGGATTCAGGGTGTGAATACTCTTCACTGCATTTCCTACATTGTATAGAATCTGAAAAATAGACATGATAACGTGAACTGTATAATGAACTCTATACCTGTGTTGGATCAGGTTATTTTTCCATAAAGTATCTGTTCAAAATGTCAGCCTATTATTCTAGGGAGAAATAAGGAGAGGGATTTATATCCAGGTTTAGACCAGAGAGAAAAAGAAGAACTTCCCTGCTGAGATGGAAATGGGTAAGAGGGAGGAAAAATTCAATGAGAGAAAATTCATGGTGTGAGAGGGAAGCAGGAGTACAGGGTGATTCACACATCAGTGATTCTAGAACATTCATCTACCCCCAAATCAAGGATTTCAGTTAAGGATATGAGGTCCCTAAAATTCTCTGGTAGACAAACAACAGGAAAATCAATGCTGTTTTGACTGTACCACATCAGTCAATCTTACCCGTGAGTCTAGGATCCAAAGGTCCCTGGAAGAAGCAACACTTAGCACGGACAGCAGTTAAGGGTGATCGTTCACTATCTGCTTCATCAAGCAATGTCATACTGGCCTTTCAGAAATCTTAGAATCTTTTTCTCCCCACCCTGCCCACATTTAGACAGCTCATTACTGACAGCCTAAGAGAGTATGTTTAGCTTTCTAAATCCTAATATGGTAAGACTACTGGAACTTGGTGGGAGAATAATGCCAAGTTTTAGCCAGGAGATAAATTGGTAGATACACCTTGTTTATCAAGGATCTTTGCGCAATTCTTCCTGTTTGCTAGAAGAGAAAGGTAAATGTGTTAGAACTTTTACTCTCGCAAAAGTTTGTATTGAAAACAAACTGTAGACCAGCAAGACGAGCATGACAATAATTTTAATACAGGAGTCCTATTTTTGATAAAGTTAAGTCCAGGAAGCTCTAGAAGCACAGAGTAGAAACAACTTACTCAATACTGATGGTCAAGTGTGGCTTCTTAGAAAAAAATGGCATTGACACGGAGGCCTAAAGGGTGACTCAACCTATGCATTAGGCACAGATCGTGCACTAGTACTAAACTAGCAAGATTTGGAGAGAACAAAGATGAGTTTCTGCTCTAAAGTGTCTTCTCTCTCTTTAAAGATACAAGCAACTCTAGAAATTAGCATAACCACAAGGCAGTAAATGATTATTAGCTGCAATGTGTGATAGAGATAAGTTTATAGGTGGTTAGAGGAGGGAAAAGATCTCCACAGTTATCAGTATGACCAATTTATAAATGACTTAATTGGGACATCCACTCTGATACCTTGCCATCTGCTTTAAAAGACTTTCCTTCCATTATGTAAAACACCTGATCATGGGGTGGTGCCTGTATTAATGGGTGCTTTTTTCTTTTAGGGAAGCCTCAGGTGCTCCATCTCACGTTGAATTCCAAAGTCAGATTACATTAGATGTTCATGCTGTTTGCCACTTGGCAATTCTAATCTATCAACAGCTGTCTGAGTTCAGTACTTTTGTGCATAGAGCCTTTGGAAGAAATCAGAGCTAAGGAAACTCACTAGCTCCTTTGGAGGCAAAAACTCACATGGCGCATGCCTAACGATTCAATCTTTATGGCTAAGCAAGAGACCCACAGTATAATTTCAGACATTTTCCTTGGCATGTGGGATCTGTTACTCCTAAAACTTCAAAATGTACATATTTCCCCCAAATGAGATGTAATTCTGTTGAGTTAATTATCATACAATTATAGCAATGGAAAAGAAAACCCTAATCAAACGGGAACAGCTTGTCTAACTATTAACTAGGCCATGGTGAACCATTACTCAGCTCTGACTTGCATGATCCATTATAGACTTCTGCCCCTCTGTGAATAAAAGCTTAAATGAGTCCACAGTCATTTAAAACTGAGAGGCCTGGTCACCTGGGACCCTGTGATTGTCTTTAAATTGTTTAGTCAGTATATTTTACTGGCGTGAAGTTAGGGTGAACTTCCTCCTTGCTCCCATCTTCTCTGTGTCATGGAAAAGAGTAAGGAGGATGTGAGATGAAAAGCATAGCTTCCTAGGACTTTCACCTAAAAAGTGGTGACTTGCTTTAAAACTTCTCTACTTATATTCTCTTAAGCTACTGAAAAATACTAGAAGTAAAGTGTGTTCTTGATAAGTTTCCTTTCAAGGAAGATCCAGAGCCCAAAGCATCAAATTTAGAGTATCTTTTAGTATTAATCCAACTTGATCCTTCTATAGCCAATTCAATAGCCAACTCAACTATTTCCAATATTTCAGTGGTCAAATACAAAAAAAACTCAGGTGTGGCATGATAAACTTTGGTGTCACAGTCTTAAATGGAAGAGATCAGTTTGTATTGATACACGTGTCTGAAAGTAGAGTTTTCTCTGGTTGAAAAGGGCTAGGTTGTTAGGACTGAGAAGGAAAAAACAGAAAGGATAAAGCCAGTCAGATGATCTGATACTGCCTTTGGTGTTAGGTAGCGAGGCAGAGGTTTCAGGGATTCAGTTTATTCCCAGGCACACTAGAAACCAGGCGTAGCACCTAGTGACAGCCAGCTTTTTGATCATCCTAAGCCCTATCACACTGAGCTGCCTTGGTGTCAGCCACAGGTGGATCCAAGCCATAGCTGATCAGGAAATCTGGCTTTTCCTATGGGACTGCAATGGCGTCAGGTACACAGCCAACATAAAGGATGATTGAACGTGAAGCAGATTTCATCTGTCCTGGGCTTTGACAGTGTGAGGTGTTTAGAAATGCAGGCAAGTAGGTGAGTTTAATTCTGCAACTATAGGCTTAACTATAGCAAATGAGCTCTTCTATCAATGAAGAGGTCTACATAACATTTTGGTTTTCTATTGTTTCCTGGTAACCAGGGTCTGGGTAAAGAGTGGAGGGAGGTGTGGGGAAAAGACAGGGTGGAGGTGAATCCTTGCCGATGGTGCTATTGAAGCTGCCACAGCAACCACCAATGGTAACCACCCCAAGGGCCCTGTCTGTAAACAAACAGGCTGTTCCCCTGAAAGTATCAGTCTCATAAGGCCAAGATCAGCAATCATACTGTCTTCCTTTGCCTCACTCCAGCCATATGCTAAGAAGGAAAAGAAAGGCAAACTTTTTGGGACTAAGAACCTAGTTGGGATAAATATTCCAGGATGCTTTGAATGTCAAGGCTTGCCCTCCAAGCTTACCTTGCTTCCTGTGAGCACTGAAAAACTGAAAATAAGTTTTGGAAGAGATGTCAAGTAGAGGTTTCCAAGGGAAGAAGATCCCAGTGAGAATGAAGCATATAAAACTGGGCAGAGGACTAAGGTAGGAAGAAGTCAAATTAAAAAGAAGGTACAGAATAGGAAACGTATTAATGATTTGTGGAAGCATTTGGAGCCTGCAGCAAAGGAAAAGGAGAGAGAAGGAAAGGAAGTAGAAAAGCAAAGAACCCAGAAGAGGATGAGAAAGTGCTGGCTAAGGGAGTAACCTTGGCCTGGGGAGAAGTAAGAGTGCTCAGGGATTCCAGGGTTGTGTGTTGGGGACATTGTACAGAAGGTCTTTGGCATCCAAGCTCAGGCTGATGCCTCTCTCATCTTTATATGGAATCTATTGAAGGTGATGAATTCATTTCCTGCATGTACCTCATGGGAAATAGAAATTTCTCCATAGAGAAATAGATTGGCTTGGTAGAGGTCCACATAGCTACCTTCTGCTTAGGAAATGAAATGATGGGAATGTATGGGGAGTTGATGACCAAAAGGGTGATGTGAATGTTTCATTTTAACATGAAATAGGACTGGGCTGGGGGCAGGATTGGTGGGGACTGCTTCTCAGTGTTCTGGAAGTTCTTTTCTGCCTCATTTCTACCACTGTGATCCCTTTTCTTGCCTCTGATCAAATATGGCCAAATTCAGGTGATCTGGATTATGTGCCCAGAAGACGTAGGACAGCATGGATTACAGGAGCTTGGGGGGAATTGTAAGCATTTTTGTGGCCATAAGTGGCAATTTTTTTCCCCAACAAAACGATTAATCTGAATTGAGGAAACTATCCTGGATGAACTGCTTCTTTAAAAAGGGTGTGAGGCCCCTAAACTACCAGCTAAGCAACAATTTTAAAGAATCGGAAGACCAGATTCTGAAAGAGAACAATACAATTCTTGGGATGGTCCACACCTTCTAAGTGGTTTTGGATGTTTACTGCCCATTAGATTTTCTCAGTCAGTGTTAATTGTCACAAGCTTTAGTAAAAGTTTTGCCTTCTGATATTTTGAATAAATAATAACATAAAATTTTAACACAGGCAGGTAAGAGCCTGCCCTCCCCCACCCCCCCATCTGTCTCATGTATGGCTCTCAGCAGTACCATGGGGGAATCCATCTCATATTCCTGTTTTCTCTATAACTCTGGTTAAGGTATGATGATTGGTTTCGACTTTTTCCTTGTCCTGAATAAGCGGTATTTGTCCACTCTTATTCTGTTCTCCTCTAACAAGAAATAATATTTCCACCGAAGGATTCGACTGCTTCACTAACATTGCGTTAATTTATAAGATAGCTTTGTATTAAAAGGGTAATAACGACCACCACCATGTGTTGAATGCACACTATGCCAGGCAAAGTACTTTGCTTTTATAAGCCATCTCGTTTAATATCCATGGAAATTGTACAAGGTAATTGTTATATCCATTTTACAAATGAGGAAACCTGGGAACTGAGTTAATTTCTCTAAGTTTACACAGCTAATAAGAGGCATATCAGAGATACAAATACAAAGAGAATCTGACTCTAGAACCCAAAGATATAAACCTTAAGGTATATAGCTTCTCTAGGGCAGCTGATAAAAGTCTGTGATTACAGTTACTAAAAGAATGCTTAAAGAATTTAATTGAACTCAACATTGAGTTGAAAATTATCCCTCTCTAGTCCTTGTCCTCAATGCAATATGCTTCTGATGCTTTATGCCTCACAGTCAGCCTGGGGCATGGATTCTAAAGCCAAACGGACCCATGTTCCCATCCTAATTCCTTCACCTCTACCTCTGTGCCCTTAGATGTGTTATTCAACTTTTCTGAACCTCAATTCACTCATCTTTAAAATTGAGATAATACTGTTTTATAGAGCTGTAGGAAGGAGTGTGTGATATAAACAAGAAAGCTCTGCAGATTGGCATAGATTAGATGTATGAAATACCTCCCCCTCTGTAATACCATACGGCACTATCCACTTCTTTAACTAACCTGTCTGAAAACTTCTTTTCCTGGATAATGACATCAAATGCTCTACTTTCTGGTCCTCAAATACAGTTATTTCCATTTAAGAACACAGAATCACATTATATTTACATAATATTTCTACCTTCTCTAGAGATATCTCATTAATGATGGTGGAGTCCCCTAATTTTCTGTTTTCTATACCTTGATTTGGGTTTAGAAACTGTCAGTATCTCAATAAATAACTGCTAACCATAGGCTTTTTTGGGAAGTTAACGCTCTATTGATTGCTGATGGCTCCTTTCCATCAATAGACTCTTGGTACTGATCAAGGACAATAGTGCCAATTGTAGGGCCATTACAGATGGGTTTGGATTTCATTGAAATCTGTAGAGCAGGGCTAATGGGATACATTGTCATCCTGTAGATAGCACAAGGACTGCTGTGGTTTACTTAATTTGAAGGGACATTTCATAATTCTGGCTAAATTGGAATCACAAGTCAGATGAAATTTAGGAGCAAATTATAGTGATCTTGCCCTCTAGAGGCTTTGAAAGAATAAGTCATTGCCGCAGTTGGTAATGGCTGTTGATGACGTTTCTTTAGCTCAAGAAGGAAGGTTACTATTTCAGGAGTTGAGAGTTTCTGGGGTCCGGTGACAGAAATGATCAGTTCTTCACAAACTAAAAAGGCTTATGATTCAAAAGGATGAGAAATATTAAGTGCTCACTGAAGCAATGTGAAATTACAGTATTTTTAGAAATACATTAGGAAGACAGAATGGGTATGCAGGACAATGGCTGCACCCACTGTTAGGGTTCTAATATCAAGTTTAGAGGAGAAAAAATATTCAAATCAGGTATTAGTTAATTATTCTATGCCAGTAACCATATTAAACGCATTATACATTATGTCACATAATTCTTAAAATAAACTTTTAGGTAATATCTACATTTTAAATCTGTGGTTCGGAAAGAATAAACCATTTGCCTTAGTGCATATATCTAGTGCATGACTTGGACTTGAACTCAAGATTTGTCAGAAAAGTGTGTTCTCTTTCAACCATGTAAACTTTGGTGTCTGCCTCATGGCTTAGAGCTCTTCAGTATCACTCTACTACCTGTTAGCATTGCTCTGATAAGACTGGGCCTTGTGTTCTTCATCTAGGTGCAAATTAGGCTACCTTTATTATTATGCCACGGATCAGTATTACCCAAGAGACAGCTAAGGATAGAATCTGCGATCAGTAGAACATGAGTGGGGGAGATATTTGATGAGCATAGTTAAATTGGGGGCAGCCCACAGGCTTACTCCTGGATAAACATAGGAACTGTGCTCTGTATCCTGGTTTGTCCTGGCTTCTTCATGTATAGAAAAGGGAGCTCGCCCTGCTGAGTATGGGCTAAGGCATGATGTCACCACAACCATACGGCAATAAACGTGTATTGAGCAGACATTCCTTGTCAGGCACTGTTCTAGATGTTTTATCTCTGATCCACTTAATCTTCATAATGTTTATGTTTAGGATAAGATGAGGAGAGTTTTGAAAGCCAGCACTTAGAGAAATCAAGTAAGTTGTGCAGAGTCACATATCTAGAAAATGACAGATTTGAGATCTAGGTCTGTCCAATTCCAAGGGTTACATTTGTACTACTTTAACCTACTCATTGGTTAATTACCAGCATTTACCTACTGTGTGCTAGGTCTGGTGCTAGGTACAGGAAATTACAGATAAATAAGAAACAAGTCCTACCCTCAGGGTTTTTTGTCCTTCATGTTTTAGTCAATCTTGTCCTATTAGGAAGAAAATTTCATAGCTCTTGATTAAGACTGAGTCTTCTGTTTCTTCCTCCTCTGTTTTGCCCTGCATAATATTAGGCAAGCAGTAGGCATTCAACAATACTACATAATTGGCTTATTCATCTCAAGACCTTGTTCGTCCTGCCATCTCTCACTTGAGAGGTGAATCAGGGCCATTGTACCTTGAATCATGATCCCTCAATGTTTTGAAGAATTTCAACATTGTAATTCCCTTGCACTAGCACAATGAACAGAATTAACAGAATTTTCTTCTATTAACGGAAGTGGAAATGAGAGGGGTTAAGGATATAATGCCAACTGGGCATGAAAAGAAGCTGGAAGCATCAACAGGAAACAATGTGTCATAATCTCATAGGTCTTTTCTCTCTTGGATTTCAGTACTTTTCTTCTACTACCAGTTTCTTCTGTACTTTTGCCCAGATCAATAGAGGAAGTCAAAAGAAAAAACACACCAATGGAAGTTTTAAGTGATGTCATTTCATTCAACTTCGCTCCCTCCTCTGGGGTAGTGTAGGGAGTGGGAATCCATGTGTGACCAACTTCCTAGCCTGGGCAACTGGAGATCTCAACTTCATCTTTAAGCTTACCTCACAAGAGCATGTGGAGTTCTCAAGAGGTGTCCCAAAGCTGGAATGATGTGCTTCACAGAAAAAGGTAAAATTTCTCCAAATCTAGTTTTTCTTTTAGGGTTTGAACAAACACATTGTATGTTCTCTCTCTCATAGTGCATGAATACCAACATGATGTTAAAAACTGGGTAGTGAGTAAAGTTTAGGGGAGGGCTCTGTTCAATACAACTACTAGCCACAAGACTATAGTTTTTAATCAATTGAACAATTACTTTGACATATGGATACAAATAAACTAATAATGTGTGTCCATTCATTTCTTTATCCATTCAACAATAGCAATTTATAGAGTGACTTCTATGTAAAGGGCATGGCTCTAGGTTAACAGTGGTGGATTAATAGACACAGCCTGGGCTTCCCTGGTGGCACAGTGGTTAAGAATCTGCCTGCCAATTCAGGAGACATTGGCTTGAGCCCTGGTCCGGGAAGATCCCACATGCTGCGGAGCAACTAGTCTGTGCACCACAACTACTGAACCTGCGCTCTAGAGCCTGCAAGCCACAACTACTGAGCCTGTGAGCCACAACTACTGAAGCCTGTGCGCCTAGGGCCCATGCTCCACAACAGGAGAAGCCACCGCAATGAGAAGCCCGCACACCACAACGAAGAGTAGCCCCCGCTCACCGCAACTAAAGAAAGCTCGCACGCAGCAACGAAGACCCAATGCAGCCAAAACTAAATAAATAAATTTATTTAAAAAAAAAAAGACACAGCCTCAGTCCTGAAAGACTTGACAGTCTAGTGAGATAGTCTAAAATAAGAGAACAGACAAATACTTACACCATATTATTTTATATTGTTACAAAAGGAAATGGCTAGGGTTCTGATGCCAAAGTAGTAAAAAATGTTTCTGTCTTCACAAAAGTCTTTATGTCGTTTGATCTCCTCTTTCTTCTCACTGATTTAAATAGTCTCCAGTTTCTTTTGTTTTTACTTGCAAAACTCTTATCATACTGTCCTATACTTAGTAACTATAATAAGAACACACTACCACAAATGGCTAATATTTGTTGAGCACTTTCTGTACGTCAGTCACTGTAAAGATGCTCCATCAATGTGTCACATTATGCTAAGGGCTTCACAGAATAAGAGTTAACATTCATTGGGTACTTTTAATGTGTCAGTGATTTTCATGTAATATTTATTTATTTAATCTTCACAACATCTTTAAGTTAGCATTCTCCAGAGAAATAGAACCAATGGGATATAGACATAGATACATAAAATAGATTTATTATAGAAATTGGTTCACATGATTATGAGGGATGAGAAGTCCCATGATCTGCTATCTGCAAGCTGGAGATACAGGAAGGCTAGTGGTATAATTCAGCCCAAGTTCAAAGGCCTGAGAATGGGAGTGCTGATGGCTGAAATCTTACTGTGAGTCTAAAGACCTGAGAATCAGGAGTGCTGATGTCCAGGGCAGGAGAACAATGGATGTCTCAGCTTAAGCAGAGAGACCAAATGCCCACACTTTCCCCACCTTTCTGTTCTATTCAAGCCTTCAGTGGGTTGGATGATTCCCACCCTCATCATTGGAAGTGATCTTCTTCACTCAGTCTACAGATTCAAATGCTAATCTCTTTTGGAGACATCTTCACAGGCACATCCAGAAATAACGTTTTCCCAGCTATCTGGACATCTTTACCCCAGTCAAATTGATGCATTAACTTAACCATCATAATCCCTATGAATTGTTACTATTATTATAGGTTCAGTAATGTTTTCAAGTTCATACAGCTAGCACATGTCTAGACTCAGATCTGATCCCAGCTGGTTTTACTCCATAGTGCATTCACAACCACTGTGCTAGTGGGTTCATAGCAACATAGTCTAAAAATACATTAAACATCAGAATCCATTGCATATATAACAGAAAATGTTGTTTGGGGACTTTTGTCAGTTATAAAACACATATGTAACAGGTATATATGTACAGAGTCACAATAATATTCATTTCTTATGTGTATCATACTCAAAAGAGCTTCAAAAGCCCTGTTACTAAACCATAGGGACCCACAGCACGTTAGTGTACAGGAGCCCTCTCTTCATCCCAGAAGTGTCTGCTATTTAAAATAGGATTTCAGGAGAAGGTGACACAACTTTAAAAGTGGCTGCACTGGGGCTGGGAGGTGGGGGAAATAGGGAGAGGTGTGTAAAGGGTATAAACTTTCAGTTATAAGATGAATAAGGTCTGAGGATCTAATGTATAACATGGTGACTATAATTGATAGCACTGTCTTGTATAATTGCAATTTGCTAAGAGAGTAGAACTTAATTTTTCTCACACACACACACAAAGGTAAATATGTGAGGTGATGGATGTGTTAATTAACTCAATGGGAGGAATTCTTTCACAATGTATATGTATATCAAATCATCACATTGTACACTTTAAACATCTTACAATTTTATTTGTCAATTATACCTCCATAAAGCTGGGGGAGAGGTGGATGCATTTTCCATGGTTCATGAGCTTTTGGAGTCAAGGACAGCTGAGTTTACCTTGCAAGGCTGCAGTCAGGGATGTTGGAGATTCTTGATAAGTCTTATGTTTCTTCAATGAAAATATGAATAATCCAATTTTATTTGCAGGGTTATTGTGAAGGTTTCATGAGATAACAAATTTAAGTTGCTTGACCTACCACTGCTGCTTAACAAATATCCTGGTTGTCTCTTCTTTCTCTGACACTCCCACCATTCATACTCTGTACATCTTGATCCCTGCTCAAAGAAATCCTTAAAGATTCTGTGAGTTGGCTGTATGACCCCCAGATGTTTGGCAGACTTGTCATTTCCAATCATTTGTTTAGTTTACAATGATAGAGAAGAAGCAGGTCATCTATTCTTTTAGGGCATAAGTAACAGGGCAACCACTCAAGGTACCCAGGAGCCAGGATGCACACATATACCCACGCAGGTCTCACTCAAAGAATAAGGCCATTGGGCCTTATTCTGGCCTGGTGGCACAGTGGTTAAGAATCCACCTGCCAATGCAGGGGACACGGGTTCAAGCCCTGGTCCAGGAAGATCCCACATGCCACGGAGCAGCTAAGCTCATGCGCCACAACTACTGAGCCTGCGCTCTAGAGCCCGCGAGCTGCAACTACTGAGCCTCATGTGCCACAGCTATTGAAGCCCGTGTGCCTAGAGCCTGTGCTCCGCAACAAAGACAAGCCACCGCTATGAGAAGCCCCCACACCACAACAAAGGGTAGCCCCTGCTCGCTGCAACTAGAGAAAGCCCGCACAAAAACAAAGACCCAACACAGCCAAAAGTAAATAAATAAATGTATAAATAAATAATAATACTTAAAAAAAACAAGAATAAGGCCATTGATAGGAGATGTCTTGGGTAAAGTGGCACTGTGCTTCTCCAGGTCTCTTCACACTGGTAACATTTTAGAAGGTGAAGTTGCTATGACAAGTCACCTGTTGGAAGGAATCATGGAGATTCATTGAGCTTAGGGCTCTTTAAAAATTGGAAAATATAGAAACCCCCTCCTAGACTACAACCCCCCTAAGAAATTTGGAGCATGTATTTTTTCAGTTTTGCTAGAACTCTTGCTCTGAAATGAAAAAAACAGATGCTCCCTGCAGTTGGTTTCACCTGTTAGCTCTTGAATCTATCCTAGAAGGGAGCTCTGCTTCCATAATAGCAACGTGTTCAACCTGGGTAACTGTGCATGATGCTGGCCTGACAGCATTAGATTGCAGAGGAAATACCAGGTACCAATTCTCTTTCTTTACTTCAATGAATTTTCTCCCCTCCTTGCCCCTGCTCCAAGCTCCTACCCCTCTTGTCCTCACCCCATTCCCTACCATCACCACCTTCATAGTTGAAGCCATGGATGGAGATACGTTTCCAACTACTTAGTTTAAATCATTCCCCAGCTTTTTTAGATACTGAAAGGCTCTTTTCATGTTGTTTTCTTTAGCAATATTGCTTTTGTTTGACTTGCTATTCCAATATTTGGGAAATGGAATCTTTGCTGAGAAGGTGTAAGTGAATAGGACCTAATAGTTGCAATTCAGCTAGAGCTATAGGAAATATATGAGGGTTACAACCCTTGTCAGAGTGAGACAGTTGCTTTTATGAAGAGCATATATTTGAACAATTGCAACTAAATACAGTCGTCCTAACCCCTGCACCCATAAACAGTGATTGCAAATGGTAACCTTTAAAAGAAAAAGAGAAAGAAAGATTCTTAGATGTGGGGTTGACTAGGTTGAATTGCCTTTTTGTACCAGTCTTTCAGAGGTATGTGTGTGCACGTGTTGTGTAAAATTTTATATAGATATAATTTTTATATATCTTATTCTTTTAACCTTTTCTTCTTAGTTTACTCCTAAAATTTAGCATTACTAACCTTCAATCTTAACTCCTTTCTTCTACTTCACATCTGCTTCCTGATGCCCAGGTTAAGAAAACAAATATTCCCCTTCAGCCATTGGAATCTGCAGAAGCAAATACCAATGAAGACATGACCAAAGGTCAGTTGAAGGAGAAACAGAACCGATTGGAATTCCTTGTGGCCCCCCCTCCTGGTTTCTTTCAGGCCCCAGGCAAGTGAGCATGTACCAGTTTGCATGGTTGACTAAATGGCATGCTTAGACCCCAAATTTGCATCTCTGCTTGGGTTCGAAAGTGGGTCCCTGAGCCAGTTTCCCTTGGCTCCTGTGTTATTTCCCACTCGTAAGTTAAACTCCTTTGAGAGTGCTACTCACCAGGGTACATCTTAGTGCAGAGAAGCAGTCATTGGCTGGGCCACATTCTTCCTCTGATATGAGGTACAGCCAGCTGGTACCAATGTGATGGAATAACGTTAAGGGAGAGGAAGGGGTGGGGAAGCGAAGGAGATAATTTCCAAGGCAACATACAAAAGGCCTGGAGTGACTTGCCTCACTGTGCTCCCTTTCGCAGGGAATAAACTCACTATACTTAAAGGTGCCACAGTTTTAATCCTCCTTCCCCCTCCCACTCCTGAATGGGAGGAGGGGTTAAAAGCAAGGTGAACAGCTTTACGTAAACCATATGTTCCTCTGTGCTTCAATCTCCTTACCTGTGAAGTGGGAATCAGATACTTGCCTGGTCTAATACACTGGACCAGCAGAAAGGTTATCATGCTATTTTGAGATTATTTAAGGTCCAATAAAGGAAAATAAATTTCCTCTTGCATACTGTGTTGAGAAAGCTTCTGAAACAGAAGCGAAGGTCCTTGGGAAGAATGCCAGGATTGGTACTTAATAACTGCCATGGGGTGTGGTGGTGTGTGTGCGTCCCTTATTTCCTCTGACCTCGTTCACCAGTGTCATTTCATGGATGAGGACATTAAGACACAGCGAGTTGAAGCAGCTTGTTAAATCAGACTGTCAGAGTGAAGGGTTCTGCAAAGACCTCTATACATGTGTGCAAGCAATAAGGATTTTATTAGGGTGATAGTTCTATTTCTGCTTAGGAGAAAATTGAGCTGAGTAAATAATACTTTGGTGAGTGTATTAGTTTGGTTGCAAGTGTCAGAAGCCTAACCCTAGCAAGCTATTGGTTAAGAGGGTCATTTATCAACACGTACGATCATGGCAGAGTTGACCAACCAAACAAGGCCAAGGAGAGGGGCGCAGCTGAGTCTCAGGAATAACCAGGTCCAGGAGTGTGAGTGCACTAGACCCTCCCTGCAAGTCTCACAGTGCTACCTGTCTGCATTTCAACTTTATTATTTTCATCCCATGTCATGTTTCTGAGGAGGCATATGGAAAAACCAAGATTCACATTTTTTGCTTTGGCCACAAGAGGGAGACTGTATCACCCTCTGTGTGTTCTGAATCTATACATATCTTAGGAAAGTGCAGGGATTGGTCCAGATTGGGGAAGAACGTGACGTTAATAAAAACATGGCAGCTCCAGTCAGGAGCACATAGATGGAGTAGGGAAGGATCTGTTCCCAGAAACTGAGTTTTCCTGGGCATAAAAGTAATGTGATGGAGTCACTTAACATATGTATCTAATCACATAAATACAACCTCAGGTCCCCTTGATGCCACAGAGTTCTCTTATATCATGAATTAAGAGAGATGAATCTGAAGTTGCCACTATCTGTCTCAGCTTCCACACTGTGCTGAGCTATGTATTTTTCATAGGCTAGATCTTCTCAGTCCAAGCAAGATACTTCCTCTGGTGCTCAGATGAAGAACAGAGGGACGCTGGAGCAAGAGTGGCTTGCTTTTGGGACTTCCCTGGTGGTTCAGTGGTAAAGAATCTGCCTTCCAATGCAGGGGTCGCGGGTTCAATCCCTGGTCGGGGAACTAAGATCCCTCATGCCGTGGGGCAACTAAGCCCATGCACCAACTGAGCTCGTGGGCCTCACCTGAACGAGAGAGCGCATGTGCCGCAAGCCACAGAGACCACATGCCCTGGGGCCCTCGAGCCACAACTAAAGAGACAAAACCCGCATGCCACAACTAGAGAGAAGCCTGCGCACCACAACGAAGAGCTCGCGCAGCAATGAAAGATCCCTCATGCCTCAAGGAAGACCCCACGTGCTGCAACTAAGACCCGAGGCAGCCAGAAAAATAAAATTAAATTTATAAAAAAGAAAAAAAAAAGAGTGGCTTGCTTTGGACCTATTATAATGAAAATAGTGTGTGTCACCCATGCTGCTTTCTTTTTTTCCAAGAGTGCTTTGACTTGATATGATCACCATTTAGAGCTCTGACTCGAAACTCCAAGTAAAATGGAACTCTTCTGATTCTGCTCATCAAAGCAGACTTTACACAGCCGGGCTACAAGTGTCAGGAAAGACATCTTCATCTTCTTTTTTATTCCTGGGGTGTCACATGCAGTGTTGTAGTTTCTCCTGGGCTTGACAAGCTAATAAGTCACTTGTATTCTTCAGTACGCCTAGTAATTAAATAAACCAACTAGCCAAATGCTAAAAATGGAAATATTAATACTTACCCACAGCTTCTGGGTGGCTCCAAGGGCAATTGAGGTGATCCAAACAAAAAAAGACCCAAAGCCTCTTTAAAGGCAGTTTTTGATGTTCTAGCTAGGTATTACGGAGATTAGAAATACAAGGTGTCATAATTACAGGAAAGCATTTTGACTGCCTCTAAAGTATAGCAGTTTATAAATCAGTAAGTCATTGTTATGTTCCTGGAGAAAAGAGGCTTTCCAAATGAAATAAAACATCTCAGAATTTAATTGTATTTTTCTTCTAGCAAATAACCTTTTTTTTTTTTTTGACTATAAATATGGCTGGATGCAAATGAATGCGATGTTTTCATATTCATAATAGATTTTGGGTTTAACTGTACCATTGATGTAATGAGGCCAAGGACTATAGAAGAGGATAATATGTGTTATAAATTTTTGCCAAAGATCTTGTTTCATTTTCTATCCAAAGTGTAGCAATGTACCCATAACACTGAAAGAAAACAAAATATATTCCAATTGTATAAAACTAGAAACTCATTTCTAGAAGATGAAAAGAACCAATGTGTTGTACAAATACTGCTCATTGAGAAGTTAACATTTAGATGGCAACTTGCATGTACCATGCAGGAAATTTATAAGGTATTTAAAAAATTCTCAAGGCAATGCTAAAGTCCTAGACTTTATCTACATGTTAGAGATATGAAAACTGAGATTACTTAACATTATTTGACACTCTCAAGGTCACAAGGATAGTAATGGGAGCGGCCCAGGTCTGTCTGATTCTTTTAACTTACACATTCCCCTCTGCATCACTCTGCCTCGATTTTGTTTTGGTAATGCTGATTCAGGAATGAATGAAACATCTTCAGCCCTACTGGGTGCTATCTGGTCTTCAAGCTTCCAAGAGAGATTATTATAGTTGGGTTTTTTAAAAAAAAAATCCCCTTTCAACTTCTCATATTTATGAATGTGTCAATGAACAGTTTAAGAATGTATCTATCAATATCAAATGTGGGTTTTAACAGAAACCTTGAAAAAATTGCAGAATTATCCTCTGAAATATTGCTGCTATTATTTTTTAAAATTGCAAGAAAATGTTCTGCCATTTCAGACCATTTATCTCTGTTAACAAGACACTTTTTTAGTTGGATAGATAATATACACCCATCTGGTCGGCAGTTTCTTCATTTACTTTGGTAATAATAACTAAAGGCGTTTCTGCATTGCTTTAGCAATGTCCAGGGCCATCTTTTGCCTGTCTCGCTGCTAACATGGAAGGCAAAAACAAGGAGAAATTGGGACCTGGTTATAATACACAGACATGCCATTTAGAATGTCATTTCAGTGTTGAGGAGGGAAAAGTGTCTACGTGATAATGAAAGCAGAACCTTGTTTAAAACATCCCTGGCCATTCAGGAAAGATATAGGGAAATGCTGCAAAACATTTTTGTGCTTTTGATAGACACCTCTCTTGCTATTTGTCTTCTATTTCACAAAGTTCTCCAATGCCAGTCTACACATTTGCAAATATGTGTGTAATACAGATTTTTTGCCTGAGTTACGCAAAGAACTGGACTAACTTTTCACTTGGCTTTAGCTCTGTTTACAACACAATGAGAAGTGAAACGTTAAGACAATTTTGTGAATAATGCAAGGTAAAGAAAAAGAATTTGCTTTAATCACCTCGATGTTCAGTAAAGACCATTCTACAGAATCTGTGTAGTTGCTTCACTTCTCCGTTTTCTCTTCTGTATTCACAGAGCTGGCATATTGGCAGAGACTTTTGCCTGGGAATCCTAGAAGGGTTGTTTTTTAAATAAAGTATAAGAAAACATGAATGTTGATCCCGAAACTGCAAACTGCCATTTCCTGTCTCTCTTTTGTTTTCATCTCTTTTTCTCCTTGTGTTTTCTCTCCATCCCACAGTTTTCTTTTCTCCTTATTATTCCTAAAGCTGCCTGACTCTCCGTTAATTGGTTTCACTGAATGTAGTCTCTCAAAATACAGTTGAATTCAGAGAAATTTATGTTTTGTTTCAGTTTGACTGAATTGTTTTCTCTTTAACGAGTTGTTTTTGCTTTGCAGTAACACAGCTGAGTCGTGAGCTCATCCCAGACCTTTCTTGGCAGGTAAACAGGCCTGCCTTCTTCCACTCACAAGCTGGGAGCAGAGTCTCTGCCCCGTAGTCCTACCCAGGCTGGGGGCAGCGGTGGGAGGTGGCGAACAAACAACCCGTTATTTTGAAAATGATGCATACCTATTTACCTGCTGAATTCAAGAGGTTAAACAAATCAAACAGGTGGACAAAATTCAGCTTTTAGGGGCTTTGTCTCAAAGCAGTTTATCTGTGTACAGAAGGCTACTTAGGGCTGTGCACAGCATTGTAAATCAACTACGCGCCAATATAGAATAAAAATTAAATTAAAAAAAGAGTGGCTCTTAAAGGGCACATTTATTTTTTTACCTACCTGAGCAGCAATTTAAAATAATAGCCATATAAAAATAAGTCATGGGGGGACCTTGAAGATGGCGGAAGAGTAAGACGCGGAGATCGCCTTCCTCCCCACGGATACACCAGAAATACATCCACACGTGGAACAACTCCTACAGAACTCCTACTGAAGGCTGGCAGAAGACCTCAGACCTCCCAAAAGGCAAGAAACTCCCCACGTAACTGGGTAGGGCAAAAGAAAAAACAGAGACAAAAGAATAAGGACGGCACCTGCACCAGTGGGAGGGAGCTGTGAAGGAGGAAAAGTTTCCACACACTAGGAAGCCCCTCCGTAAATGTTTAAAAAAAAAAAAAAAAAAAAAAAAAAAAAAAAAAATAAGTCATGTTTAATTTTTTCCTCCAAAGTGCTGTTAATTTAAATTCTTTATAGATAATGAGCTGTCATTCTTTTATTTTTTAAAATTAGAGCTTTATGAAGGTATAGTTCACATACATTAAGCTGAATACATTTAAAGTGTGCAGTTTTATATGTTTTGACATGTGTATCCAGTGTCATTCCTGAAATTCCAAAAAATTCTGGTTTATCCTTGATTAAAATTGGCTATGCTTACTATAATGAGACAAGGTACTATTTATTTATATAAACTAAACTTTATGGTAGAACCTAGAATTGGAAGTGAACAGATTAGAGATGATATAATAAGATGTTTTCATTTTACAGGTGAGGAAACTGACAAAGAAGTGAAGTCTGTTATTCAAGCTCAAAGATTATTTGTGCTACAACCCAGGCAGGGCTTCTGGTTTTCAGTTCTGTGGCAGCTATATACACCTATCTGTCGCTTTGACTCTT
>NW_020173231.1:1104432-1259141 GCF_003031525.2 Neophocaena asiaeorientalis asiaeorientalis | reverse complement strand
TGTTTCCTGAGGGTAGAGAAAAAAAAAAATTTATATATATATATATATATATATATATATGTACACTTATATATAAAAATTATATATACACATTATATATAGAATACACACTATTCTATATAGAGAGAATATTTATATATATACAAAATTCTCAATTTTATGTTAAAGGCTAATTGGAATGCAAATTTTCTTACTAAATTTACTAAGAAGTAAATAAGAGAGAAACCCTCAAATTCCCCTTCAGTTTGTATGTTTGTGTGCACCTGTGTGTTTAGAAGGATACATTCTAAGAAACAAGGTCATGGGAACCCACACAGATATTGGCAGGTACATAAAGAAAGATTTATTGGGTAGGACTTGATTTTTTTTTTTTTTTTTTGCTACTTAAAAAACTTGTGCTGGCTGAGTTAAAAATACAAAATTCTCCATGAAGCAAACCAACACATGAAACACAGTATGTGAACTCAGTGTCTCTACTTCTCCTTTTCATTCTTGGTCTAAGATGCTACTGGATTCTTTGCCAGGTTTTACTGTTGACCTTTCCTCTTGGAATAGGGACCCTAGGCTTGGGAGGTCACCTGAAGTTTTAAAATTCAAAACTGGGCTTGGCCATGTTTAAACTATAAAGTAAACTCTTATTAAAAAAAAATTTTAAAAGCGTAAAAAGGAGGAAGTAAAGGTAGGCAAGTTAAATATCTCCTTTCTGGCTAAAAATGAGCTGTTATAGCTGAATGTCAGAAATCCACACAACAGAAAAATCATCATGTATATCTTTATACGGACATTTTCCATCTCTGCCATCAAACAGTAGTCATAAAGTCAGAGGATCACTATTTTTGAATGTTGTAAATGAATTACTTTCTATATAGTGTTTTGTAGCACACAAAATATTTTTTTCTGTCTTTCCTTTAGTTTTTAGCTTAAATCTTTATAATAATTCCTTTATAGCTAACACTGATGTGTCAAAACCCTACATATTCAAGAAACCACTGTGAATGTTATTAAAGCTAGAAAATGATTATTCAAAGTGGTTTGGAAATTATTTGAGGTAAGAAACATTTTCAGTGACACATACAAAATGTTTAATAATACCACTGGTGTATGGCATTATCTCAAACTTCTCTGTTCCTAATGTATCATTTTGTGACTTCACTGAATGCAGGGACCTCGTCTGTCTTCTTCACTGTTGGATCCACAGTACCTAGTCCTTTCCCTGAGTTGGGTCCTCAGTGCCTTTAGTTAAATGAAATAATGGTCATATTAAATACCACTCTTAACCCAATGGTGACTTAATTGGAAGACTAATCACTAGGGAGAATGACATATTAACTCAGTCTGGCTAGTGCTCTGTTTTCCCACTTGCCTACTACATGAATATCAACTGAATACCTTCTATGGCCATGGAATGTTCTAGATACTGAGGTACAGGCATGAATAAGACAGGGCTGGCGTTGTACTGATGAAAGATGAGTAACATATTTACAAATAATTCCAGACAGCACTATATAAAATTAAATCAGAATAGCGAGATGGAGAGATGGATGGGGGTGTGGGTCAGGAGGGTGATCAGAGACAGCCTGCCTTAGTAGGTCATGGTTGAGTTGACATCTGCCTGATGAGAAGAGGGCAGCCATGTGAGGCCCTGGGGGGGATTGTGCCCCAGGCAGAGGGAACAGCAAGTGCAAAAGCTTGAGGTGGGAACAAGATGGAAGTATTCAAAGAATAAAAAGTCCATGGAGATGGAGTGGAATGAGGGGTGGGATACCATAGGAGGTGAGGCTGGAGGGGAGGGCAGAGGGCCAGATCATGGTGGACCTTGAGAGTCTGCTGCCTGATTGCTTGTATTAGCTTTGTTATTTTTCATTTTAATTTTATTGGTGTATAGTTGATTTGCAATGTTGTGTTAGTTTCAGGTGTACAGCAAAGTGATTTAGTTATCCATATACATATATTCATTCTTTTTTAGATTCTCTTCTCTTATAGGTTATCACAGAATACTGAGTAGAGTTCCCTGTGCTATAGAGTAGGTCCTTGTTGGTTATCTATCATATATATAGTAGTGTGAGTATGTTTATACCAAGCTCCTGATTTAAACAAAGGTTTCTTTCATTAAACACCAGAACTCCTGATGTTTTTTAAGTCTACTTCATAAAGATAGGATTTTAAGTAAAAAGACAAACAAACAAAAATCTATTATTTTTAATGCTTCTTGAGGAATTATATTATGAGATGGATTAAAGGAACTTGTTACAATAATGCTGCATATCACTAGGTGGGATATTTAGGACTTCCCTCAGTAAGCAAGTATTTGGTTTATAACAAGAGCTGGCAAATTTTTTAAAGTGTCAGATCGTACGTACATATTTTAGGGTTTGAAGGCCAAGAGGTTCTTACATAACTTGTGTGTGTGTGTGTGTTGTAATTACAGTTAACATAAATTTTACCATTTTAACCATTTTTGAATTGCAATTCCTTACATAACTATTTATAATGTAACCATTTCCATATAAAGCAATCTAAGCTCATTGGCCATAGAAAAACAGGCAGTGGATGAGAGTTAGCTGTGGGTCATCATTTGCCAACACTGGGTTTACAAAAACACAAGAACTACCCTTTTCAGCAGAATAATTGACATCAACACAAAAAAGCATTATGTATTCTGAATCTAGATAACCTTTCATTAAAGCTGTAATATGGGAAAATGTTAGATGATCCTCTTCTATTGAACTCAGATCTTACTGGTTTTGTATGTGCCAATTTAGGAAATATTGTTTGCTGAAGTTCACAGCATAGATATCAACAAATAGAGTTGATATGTGTGATGGTTAAATTTTATGTGTCACCTTGGCTAGGTTATGGTGCCCAGCTGTTTGGTCAAACACTTATGCAGATGTTGCTGTGGGAGTATTTTGCAGGTGTGATTAACATCTACAGTCAGAAGGAACAGCAATAATGTGGCTGGACCTCATGCAATTGATTGAAGGCCATAGAACAAAAGCAAATCTCCTGGACAAGTAGTAATTCTACTTCAAGATGGTAACAATAAAACATTCCTGCCTGAGTTTCCAGCCGGCTGGTCTGCCCTACAAATTCAGATTTCAGACTTGCCATCCCCATAGTCGTGTGAGCCAATTCCTTAAAATAGGCCATATATACATGAATAAATCATATGTTTATCATATATAATATTTCATAAATATTTTATAATGACATATGATGTATATGTTTGTTCTGTTTGCTTCTCTGGAGAACCCTGGCTGATACAATGCCCTTAGTGTGTTTTCGAGCCTGAAAGGATTAAAAGTTGCTGTGACTTTTTGGAAGATTCTACCATTGAGATTTTGAAGCTTTAAGCTTTATCATCAAAGACAACACAGACTTGGTCTATAGGTTATAAAAGTCTCTGGTACTGAATTTAGAAAGCAGCCAGGAATTTGGAAAGTGAGAACCCTAAGATTTTTTTTCAAATTTTACATAGCACCAGTCTTCGAAAAAGCCCTCTAGTCTATAAATAGAATGTACAATTGTTCAGCAATTGGATTCACTCTAGATGCAAGTCTCTATTTGCCTGTTTCCTCCCTTGGCCTTGTAAATAATCCAAATAAATCCTCTAAGTATAGTTTATGGGAGTTCCTACTCTCAATTAGTAACAGGATGACATAAAGTGGCTGTATCTGCTACAGAGAGAACTCTGCTCTCCTCATTAACTCATCACTTCAGAGAACTCAGTGCCTAGGGGAACCCTCATCTTGTATCAGGGTTTCAGACTGTGTGATTTTTTTTTTCCCCAAGAACTGAATGATTGTGTTACTGGGGAAATAGCATCATCTGTGACAGATAACTTCTTTATTGGGGAAGAAGAGTAACAGTGACTGCAGCACTGATATCATACTTAAAAACCTAAGGGGGAAGTAAGGTGATAGTGGGTGTCACCCCACACCTGTCCCTAAAGCTGATGATTCATCACCCCTAGACAATTTTTTGGGACTAATAACATTCATTGTGTCATGGCTGCCGAATCTTCCCAAGTTTAATAGATGCTGCAGACCCATGGTGCCATAGAAGCCTCTGAATTAAGATGATTCAATAGGTTCCAATTCATCCTAAATAAGTGGCTGTCTAGATAAATGAAGTTCATCAAATTGCAATGAATACCATATAACAACCTTGCTGGGATTGCATGCCCCTGGGACACGGACCATGTCTAACTGTGTGCTCTGCAACATCTCCTGTGCCAGCGCTTTGCAGTCCATGTTCAATAATAACAGTATGACAGCGTGTTTGCCCTGAGTCATTTTATTTTTTATCAGCAAAGTGAATGCTTTAACTACATCAGTTAAGTCACTTAAATTCAACTGGTTAATGAAATGCCCTTATGGAATGCAGCGTTGGAATCTTTTTTTTTTTTTTTTTTTTTTTGTGGTATGCGGGCCTCTCACTGTTGTGGCCTCTCTTGTTGCGGAGCACAGGCTCCGGATGCGTAGGCTCGGCAGCCATGGCTCACGGGCCCAGCCACTCCGCGGCATGTGGGATCTTCCCGGACCAGGGCACGAACCCGTGTCCCCTGCATCGGCAGGCGGACTCTCAACCACTGCGCCACCAGGGAAGCCCTGGAATCATTTTTTAAAGCAGCAACAAAACAAGACAAAACAAAATCAGTATAAATTACACCTCGTTCAATCTGTTAAAAAAAAAAAAAAGACAACTCAGAGTCAGGTTTTATTTTAATTAATGGTCCATATTGATGAGGTTGCCTCAGCCACGCAGGGTTTGGTTCTCTTTACTTAGTAAGTTTTTTCTTAAACACACTGGGGGACACCAGCCCAGTGACATGGTGTAGCCAGAGGAGCTGAACTGTTTAATGTGACCCTGGGTGCTCACTCTGGGATGCTTGGACACTGAGCTGGTGAGGCCAGCTCCACCTCCCCCAAGATTTTCTCCAGGGGGAGAGGCTGTGTCCAGGTTCACCTTTCATGGGCTAAGGCCTTCTTCCTTCCAGTAGGGGAACCGCAAATTCTCATGGTGCCAGAGACTCCAAGCATACCCACATCCAGACCTCCCAGTGCTGAGAAGCCTGTGCACTCTCCATAGATAGGTCTGTTTTCTCACTCTTATCTATAAAAATGGGAGCGGAGGAATGGACCATGATCCCCTCCCTGGAGTACAGATCCACACTGTATGCACAGCCATGTCCTCGTTCTGGCTTGACCTAGAATGTTCACCTTGTTTCAATTACTTTCTCAATATACTTCCTTTCATTTTGCTCAATAAGCCTGAGAATAGGTTATGACTCATGATTAGAAGAAAAAACAAAACCCGGAACTACTGCGATCCTTAAGTTCTGAGAATTACTCATCAACTGATCACATCTCCCATTGCAGGTAGCAACCAGACAAGTGCAGTGGTCTTCATTGAATCATTTGATTTTGCCACTATATGAAGTTAATATAATCTTACATCTGATGTCCCTAGGGATTTGTGGGTAGAACGAAGAAGGGATTCTTTAGATCCATTTTTCTGCATGGGGAATTGGATATTGTTTATAAAGTTTTTATATATCTCTGAGCCTCAGTTTTTTTTTATATTAGCACCTTTTTCCTTCTTATGTTTCTAGAGACCCTGCCTAGTCTTTAAAATAGTTGCAGTAGTGAAAGAAACTTGGAATCTTATGTGTGCTCTACAAAGGGCATTTTCTTACACAAAAAACCATCTGAAAGAGGTTGTTCCCATAGCAAGAGGTGGAGGTCCTGCAACTGAGTGGTTTTTATCTTCAGTTCATGGTCCCAAGACATCCATCCTGTGTACTTTGTAAACAGTTAAATCAGGATTTTGTTGATTAATTTTCTCTTCTGCCTCGGACCAGCCTGGGCCTGATATTGCCGATCCAGGTGGGTGTTTCTATGCGTGTGTGTGATTTTCCTAGCTCTTACAACCCTTGGCATCTACAGGGTAAGGCACAGGGCAGGAAGCAGTCTGGGCAAGGACTTCCTGTGAGTGGCAAGAGCAGGAAAGACTCAGTTGTGGCTTGTTTCTCTCTAGCTAAAAGGACCAAAATCAGCTTGTATCTCCTCTGGGTTAGTGCACCGTATTCATGTGGGCAATAAACAATGGACATTACCTGAAAGGTAGGAAAAGGAAGGGTCCAGTTCATACCACATTCAAGTGGAAATGAAAACACCTTCTCTTCTTTATGGGTAGCTGATATTGTGCTTTTAAGCTGTTTCTTATATCAGACAAATCAGTTACGGATCTCTTTCCCTTTCAAAGAGTGTACACAGACAAGATATTAAGTGGATGGTGGTTATCAGCACTGATGCTCAAACACCATCGACTCTGTCTTGCTTCTCCCACTCCAGCTGGCAATCAGGCAAGGTCAGTTGCCTTCAGCTGGTCATCTGACCCTTGGTTACACAAAGTCAATAGAATGTAAGGAGACATGAGGCAAATGTGCTAATATAAATCTTTAGACAGTGGTTGAGTGGCATGAAAGACTTATACCCAAGACCAGTAGGAAAAGGCAACATTCTGACAATGCAATAATCTCTAAGGAGTGGGCAGGAAACAGTTATGATGGAAAGTGTGCATGAGTAGGGGGGAAACCTTTTTAGGAATTATTTGGCACAAATGTGCTTCTTGAACCAAAGAGGACAAAACTATCAATCACTAGAAGAGCAAGATACTTAGGAACTCCCACCAGTTAGTTACAAGCTACTCTTACCTCATGTACTTCTTGTTTTACCTAGATTTGTGAACTAAGAATTCAGGGCAGAAATAGAAGCAGAATCAGAGAAAGAAATACAGATTTTGTTGCTGAGCTTCATGAGTTAAGAGCAGAACTTCAATATACTGCACTCTGAGAAGTTAGAATCTTTGTACTAGGTCCATTAGCATTGAAACCAGGAAATAATTTGCCTGTGGAGACCAGCATGGAACAAAGAAACACAGAAGCAAGACATACTGACCAAGACAAATTAACTAAAATGAGGCTATGGTCCAAAAAAGGCAGATACACTATCATAGACATTTCTAGTTAAGGCACTCTCTTATGCCTATGGAAATGTCAGAGTCCAAGGTGTGCTAATACTTTGTCCTGCTTTTGTATTCTTTCAGTGCAAATATCCAGACCTAGCAGGGAAGGTGATACAGCAAAGTAATTAAGAAACAGGTTTATGAGTCAAACCAGATCCAGGTTTGAATCCTGGTTGCATGGCTTACTACCTTTATCAGTCAGCTATTGCCACAATAATGCTGAGTAACAAATCACTCCCAAACTCAGAAGGATGCAAAAACTAGAATCTTTTACTGACTGAGATGTCTGTGGAACAGCTAGAGCTTAGCTGATCTAGCCTGGGC
This sequence comes from Neophocaena asiaeorientalis asiaeorientalis, assembly GCF_003031525.2. NCBI lineage: Eukaryota > Metazoa > Chordata > Mammalia > Artiodactyla > Phocoenidae > Neophocaena > Neophocaena asiaeorientalis. Next base: position 1,251,788 of record NW_020173231.1, on the reverse strand, counting down.
TCATCTGGTCTTGGTATTGGAACATTGGTTTAGTTCAGGCATACTCAATTTATCTTCAATTCTTCTGAGACTCACAGTCTACTTGGGCCATGTTCCTGTAACAATGAAGACAGAAGTGTGAGTTGAGAGTCCAATCACATGCAGTCATATTTTGCACTTTACTTATGTTATAGCCAGTTACTCCCCATTGACTGAAACAAATCACAAGACCAACTCCTAAGTCAATGGGAAAAATACTCAACCCTTTATGAGACCAAATCAAGTATCATGGCCACATTCAGTATCAGTGGGGTAGGGATATACAATCATCCAATGGGTAGGTGGGTTGGGGAGAAGTGAATTTTTGAGAAACAGTAATCTAATCTACCATACTGGCTCTGTGACCTTGAACATTTTGCTTAGCCTCTCTTATTTTACTCATTTAAGGTAGAAATAAAAGTGCTCAGCACAAATGGATGTGGGAGTAATATATTTCAAGTGTTTAGGAAAGTTTCTGGCCCTAAACACTTGAAGAGACAGTCATATCATCTGTCTCTCATCATTATCCTTCATAGATTCTACTGTGTCACCTCCTTGCTAGACCCACTGAGTAATTAATATGTGAGTATCATAATATTCAGTTTTCTTAATTGTAAGCAATAGAAATGACTCTGTTAGATTAAACTAGAAAAGGCATTTAATAAAAGAAACATTGCAGGATCAAGCTCAGGAAACGGTCAGGAGAGCAGCAGGAAATTTCACTTTGAGACCATCCATTACTCACCAGGATAGAGCTGTCACTGCCGTTGAACCCTGGATGCCCCTCTGACCCTGAACACATGGAAGCTGAATGTTCCTGCCCACATACAGTCTCCACTTGAATAGACTCCCCTATGCTGCAGGTTTTAGTTTTACTATTTCCTGGTAAAAGTCCTTAGCAGATACATCCTATTGGCTAAGAGTAGGTCACATGCCCATGAAAACAGTTTGGGCAAGTGATTCTTGACTTTTGCATTTTATCGTTTCTAGAAGAATTAAGTTATCTCCCTTCAAGATTTGTTTCTTAGGGAATTTCTCAAACATTGAAAAGAGTTTCAGATATGAGACAGACCAAGATTACAAAGGCCATTCCAACTACGGCCTCCAGTTCCCAATTTTGGGTTTTGCCTCTGAATTATGACTTCCAGAAATTTTACAAAAGTATGTCAGTGTTTCTTTGTGAGTAATGGGTGGTCCCAATGTAACATTTCCTCCCATTTTTTTGAGGCTTTGTGCTTCTCCTCTTAGTACTCATGCTAATTGTGGGTGATTTTTAGGTTTTCCCATTTTTTAAAAGTAGTTTATCTTACTGGGTTCAAACAACTAATTTGGTGTCAGGCCTCTGGTTTCAATTCTAACCTTTTTGCTCTGGTTAGGATGTATTAAGGTATACATGTACAAGTTAGTAGGACTTAGAACATATTTTTATCATGTCAAACATATCAGGTATTACTATAGGGAGGTGCCTAAATTGGCAGATATCTAACCAACATTGTCCATATTATTCTTAGTTCGTCACATAACAGTGATTTTATGGATCTAGTTCCCTGCAGCTCTAGGTTGGTTTGAATCAGCCAGACCCTTTCGCTGGTAGAGCAGAAAATGTGTAAACTCAGATTGAATCTACTTCTTCAATTCAGCAGCTGTGTGACCTTAGGAAAGTTAGCTTACTATCCTGGGCTTCAGTTTTTGTTTCCTAGGAATATAATAATTCTTACCTTGGAAGGATCTTTCAAGCATTAACAAAATGCATATAAACATTGGGCCAATTTTCTTATCCATTCTTCTGTAGCCAGGTTGGTTTTTAACTCTTGCTTGAACAAGACAAGTTCCTTCCGGTCTTGGGGTCTTTTTTTTTTTTTTTTTTGTGGTACACGGGCTTCTCACCGCTGAGGCCTCTCCCATTGTGGAGCACAGGCTCTGGCCGCGCAGGACCAGCGGCCATGGCCCACTGGCCCAGCCGCTCCGCGGCATGTGGGATCCTCCCGGACCGGGGCACAAACCCGTGTCCCCTGCATCGGCAGGCAGACCCTCAACCACTGTGCCACCAGGGAAGCCCCTCTTGGGGTCTTTTTAATGCTTTTTGCCCCTTCTAATTGCCATCTCTTCTCACTAATAACATTCATTTATTCATTTATTTAACAAATATGTATCAAGTGCCTTCTCTGTGCCAAAGATTGTTCTAGGTGCTAGGGAGGTATCAGCATACAAGACAGACAAGAATGCTTTCCTTCTTAAAGCTTACATTCTAGTTAGAAGAGACAGTCTTAAATTAGAATGTTAGATGGTAGAAAAGACTAAAGAGAAAAATAAACCAGAGAAAGAGATAGGGAGGGTTAAGGCTGGAGCTACAGTTGAAATGAGATGGTCTCTGGTACAGATGGCTAGTTCTCTGTGCTCCCTGGTAGCTGGAAAGGCTTTCCAGTCCCTCACAGTTAGATGGGATCATATCACTAGTTTGGGCCAAGGGCTTAGTGGTAAAAGTGATATGGTCACTTCATTTAGGAATTAAAGAGAAACTGTACATTCTTTTTTTTTAAATAAATTTATTTATTTTTATTTATTTATTTTTGGCTGTGTTGGGTCTTCGTTTCTGTGCGAGGGCTTTCTCTAGGTACAGCAAGCAGGGGCCCCTCTTCATCGCGGTGTGTGGGCCTCTCACTGTTGTGGCCTCTCTTGTTGTGGAGCACAGGCTCCAGACACGCAGGCTCAGTAGTTGTGGCTCGTGGGCCCAATTGCCCCGTGGCATGTGGGATCTTCCCAGACCAGGTCTTGAACCCGTGTCCCCTTCATTGGCAGGCAGATTCTCAACCATTGCACCACCAGGGAAGCCCGAGAAGCTGTATATTCTTTACGGCCATTCTTCCTCTGCCACTGAGGCCATGAGCCTGCATGCTCCAGATGGTGCCAATAAAATATAGTAGAGTCTTCATCAACCTCAGTAATTGTGTGAGATACAGATTGCCTGACCAACCCACTTTGGACACATAATATGAGCAAGGAATATATATTTGATGTGTTAAGCCATTTAAATTTAAATTTGTTAATTTACCACCACATTACGTATCTTATTCTGACTAATAACATTGGTTAGACAAGAGCTCACCAAAAAGATGACTTTGAGTCACTATCTAAATGAGGTGAGGGAATAAACAGATTTTTCATCTTCAGATGTCAGCTTAAAAATGATCCTTCTTCAATATTTGCTTAATGCCATGAAATTTTAAAGCTCCACAAATACAGGGGCTGAATTTGTTTTGTTTTGCTTTGTTTTATTGAATTTCCAGCATAGTAGGAATTTAATACATCTTTGAAAATGAATAAACAAATATATAAATGAATGAATGAATGACACAAAAAATTGTTAGGACACAAACATGGTAACCATTACTGTTGTATTTAACATTTTATCTCCTTTTGCCCCTCTTATTTTTTTTACCTTGTTCTTCAAATAAAAATGATAATAGATGTTTAGGTAGCCTCTTTTGATTGACAGTGATATTAATTATAAGGTACATTTAGATATAAGGGAAATAGGAGTTATATTGGAACTGAGGGGCTGCTAAATATGCCAGTTTTATGTCAGTTGAGGCATAGTTGATAATAGCTAATAATGGCTAATATTTACTTATTGAAAAATAACTCTGTGTCAGTGGTGTACTATGCCTTCACATGTATTAACTTATTTGTTCCACAGAATGGTTCTATTGGTGGGTCCCGTTGGTTCCCCATTTTACAGATAAACTTGCTTAAATCCCCACAGCTGGTGACAGAGACAGGGCTTGAGCCCAGCTATTCTGACTCCAGAGCTGTGTGATTAACAATTCCACTGTACTGTTTCCTCCAGGACCTCTAGATGATCCTACAGGAAGTTGCCAGGTCCTCAACAGACAGGTTCACTGGTCTCAAACTTATGATTTTCCATTCATGCAACTCAGCTCCTCTTAATATGTCCGCTTCTCTGTAGATCTATCTGCTGCCCTCACCATAAACTCATGGATTCTTCCCGTCTGTGAATCATTCCAAACTTTGCCAGTTTGCTTACACTCTCCTTTCTCATAACCTCAGTGATTCGTCATGCTGTTGCCCTAACATCATGGCTTCTCTCTGTAAATCCTTTCAGTTTCAACCCTGGCTACTAACTCTCTGATTTTTTCAGGACTCAAGCAAGAGTCTGTCAAAATCTTAGAAGTAGTTCAAATTTAGGTACCTGCCAGGTCGTAACTTCTTGGCTACCTTATACGTCACCTGTGTTGAGCCTGGTTACCAATGGTATAATCATCTGTGGCCAAGGTAGCTAAGCCTTATGGCAGAACCAATGTTGTCTGAGGATTCTCAGATTTAAGTGCTTGATTACAGATGTTTACTTAGAAAAGGTCATGACATGACATGACAATTGGGCAGGAATCCCAATTAATAGATGTACCATTATCGTCTACAGTGAGCCAGGCATCACACAAGACACTTAGACACATTGGATAATGTGATTTTGATGCTTGAAGGTGGACATTATCACCATTTCCATTCTACAGACAGATACTGAGTCTCCAGACTTGCCCAGTGGTCCATGGCTAAAAAATAGCAGAGCAGGTATTCAAGCTCCCTTGACATTTTTACTCCATAAGCCACATTTCCTTTGCACATGTTTATTTTATTTAAAACTCTCTGCTCCCTTTCTACCTGAAATAAATAGCACACTTGAAAGTCACCACTACTGTCAATATTAGAGACATGTCAAAAGCTGTCACTTAGCCAGAAAGCTGCTTTGGAGTAACTGTGTAATATTATCCAACATGACAAGTTTTCATCCACAGTGGCAACATTAAAGCCATGAGCATGTGGCTTGTGCAAAACCCCAAAGCTATTAGCTGAAATCCCAGGACCAGAAGGCTGAAGAATTCCCCACCCAACCCGAGCCGGTCTCAACCCTGGAGAGCAAAGGGCACTCTGCACCGGTAGGTTATTTTCATTCACTGGGAAACGTGCGCTGACGTTTGCTTTCTGTGCTGGTGCTCTCTGAGCACATTATCTTCTCAGTGTGGACTGGATGAGGGAAGTGAGAAGCAAACAGCAAATTCTTGGCAGCCAGAGACAGGCAGGCAGCAGAGAGGAAAGGAGAAAAGCTGTCAGGGGACCGTGGAGGAGTCATTTGACTCTTGTGATGTTTATGTCATTTTTCTTCAGTCATCAGCCTGCTGTTTGCAGCCTTGATATTTTCTTAATAAACTAAAGATGAGAGGGAATCGTAAAAATGAAGAGACTGGAAGAGGTCATCTAAATCTCTACCTTTATCCAGATCGTTGCTGCCACAGACAGGTTTTTAGCAGTTAAGATACTTTCAGGAAAAAGAATGTCCAAGTTCCAGAAAAACCCATTTAAATGGCATAAATGATTTTCAAAAATTCATAATTCTGTTTATCTATGACCCCAAGTTAGAGTAGACTTAAAGTGGGGTTTGGTAGAGTTGGTTCTCCACGTTTGCTTTCTGAAGTGTTGGCTTAATCTAAAGGTTGATTTTCTTTCTGTTCACAATTTGGCAGCCAATAATGTCCAGGCTGCTTTGCTTGGTCACGGAAGAGAGAATACCACGGATCTTCCTTGACTTACCGTGGAGGTTATGTCGAGATACACTCAACATAAGTTGAAGATATCCCAAAGTGAAAATGTATTTAACACATCTAACTTAGCAAACATGTTAGCTTAGCCTCACCTGCCTTAAATGTGCTCAGAACACGCGCATTAACCTCCAGTTGGGCAAAATCCTCTAGGACAAAGCCTGTTTTATAATAAAGTGTGGAATAGCTCATGTAATTTGTTGACTACTCTGCTGAACGTGGAAAACAGAATGGTTACCACATACTCCTAAGTGGGGAAAAGATCAAAATTCAAGGTTTTCTAGGTTTCTGCTGAATGTGTATCACTTCCGCACCATCGTAAAGCCAAAACATAGGTCAAACCATCATAAGTCAGAACAATCTGTATTCTTAGTAGTTTTCCCAAAAGAGCAAAGGAGATTCTCTTCCAAAAGCTCAGCCCACACTACCATATATAAGATAGATAACCAACAAGGACCTACTGTATAGCACAGGGAACTTTACTCAATATTTTGTGATGATCTATATAAGAAAAGCATCTAAAAAAGAATGAATGTATATGTATGTATAGCAAACACTTTCCTGTACCCCTGAAACTAACACAGCATTGTAAATCAACTATACTCCAACAAAATTAAAAAAAAAATAGCATGTCACTCTTAATAAACTACTCTTAAAGCAGAAAAACAAACAAAAGCAAACAAACAAATGAATGAAAGCCCAGCCCAGATATTCTCTGGCCACATTTGTTCCACTTGAGTCAGGTGTCTAGTTCCAATCCGATGACTATGGCCAAGTGAGTGGGCTTTGCTGATTAGCTTGTGTTTATTAAGAATCACCCTTGGAGCTGAGGATGAAGTCATCTCACTCACACTGCAGGCTAAAAGTAGGGGGAAGGGTAGTTTTCTAGAAATTCTGTGTACCACGAGGAAATATGTTCAGGGTAGCAACAACTGATCACATGAGGCCCTTGCCAAATCTCAGCTGGGCTATTGCCAGTCTGCTCATTGGGTGTCCTGCCTCTAGCATTGTCCCCTTTGGTCCATCTTTGATTCTGCTCCTGATGACAAACAAATGAAACTGAAGTAGCTCACGTGGCATCCCAACTTCTTTATGAACTCTCCTGTCTAGCTCCTACTTACTTTTCTACCCCCCCTCTCCAGAAAGAACTAGGTGAAGCTCCCTAAACATTTTTCCAGCCTTCTGCATCTAACTCACTCTTCCTCATTCTTTAATACCATTTCCCTCTGGAGGCCTTGCATAACCTTACTATCTTGGGCCAACTTTGCTTCACTTACCCTGTGCTTTCATGGCAATCTGAGCTTACCCTCTATCATAGAAACATTCTACTGTATAGAAATGTATAGAATTTGAAATGTATAGAATTTGAAATGTATAGAATTTGAAAACAAATTCACATCCCGGTCTTATAGCCAATTCATTAAAAGAATAAATAAATTGTAAATAACAAAATGTGAGGGAGTGTGGGGCATCTCCCAGCATCCAAGGAGGTAGATTGAAAAGAGCATGAAACTGGGTCCTCTCTGTGGAACCTCATTCTCTTTCTCTGATCTGCATTTTCATCACCTCTACATAAGGAGCTCTCCAATGCTTAACACTCAAAAGAAGTTAATTATAATTTTATGAAATTCTACCCAAACTTTCTCCTTTTGTTTTCTTGAAAAATGGGGTGGGGAGTGGTTTTCACCCTGAGATGTTTGTGTGAATACTTGGAGGAGCAGCAACCATGCCAACTCCTGTGAACACCCAGCTGCCATTTATTTAAGCAGGTAAGTGTTCAACAGCGGGTAGCCCTTCCCTAGAGTACTGGCCTAATCAAAAAGCATATTTAATACCAATGACTGATGCCAAGGCTGGAAAAAAAAAAAGAATATTACAGTAAGTGGAAATTTTGTGAATTTAATACCAATTTAAATCTAGCTTTGCCCTTCTGCCAGTGCTTTATTTCAACTCACTGCCAAATAAACTTACACCTAATTTTTAACTAATTTTTAAAGTTGGAAAACTCTAGGGACATAATTTGTGCTAGTATCAATGATACATTAACTTAATTAATTAAAAGCTGGCTTATAATTAAGAAAACAAAGGAACAAAGGACCCTTTTGTGATGCAGTGGCCTCCATTTATTGTCATTTTTTTCACCTTCTTTGCTCACTTGCTAATTCTCAGAATTCAATAATCTGCACTGGGTATCCCAGTCATTAGTATGAATTAGCAACACTCCACTGTAATTCGCCAGAGACAGAGTTTTGATAAATGGAGAAAGGGTTTTAAAGTAGATCAGTGTGGTGAAGCCAAATTACAGGAAAGACTAGGTCCCTTTGGTAACTAGGCTTTCCTTTGGTTTCCCTATCCTGCCTTCCCTGCCATCTTATAAAATAAAAAGATAAAATAAATGAAATCTTTAAAGAAAAAACTAAATCTGAACCTAGGTTTTAATAAACTTAACATTATAAAGAGTTTGCATGATTAGAGTAAGGACTTCTAATCAATCCAGACAGATAAGATCACAGTCATAATTGCATTGGCTGTTATTATTTCCTTTTCATTTACTTGTACCGAATAGAAAATAAAGTCTTGAGATGTCTACAAATGGAAATGAAAATAATGGTTTTCAGTGATAATTTGATAGGAAGTAATTGGCCACCTGAAGAGAAAAACCCTCATCGTGGAAATAATTACATATAATTGGTTACTACAAGATTGGACTGCATTTGATACACTCAGTACAATAAATACTCTGAAACTAAAGATGCTAACATGGAGGTTTGAGGGGCTTTAACAGCAAGTGTAAATTGGAGACAATAAAACAGTTTTTAAAATGAGTAGCCAGTATGATTTGATTGGCCAACAAAATCATTTTGAAATATATTTTAATCAGCTGTCAATACTTAAAGATGGAGATTTTACACACTCATCAGGATTTATAAGGGTTTTTTTCGGAAAAAAAGGAAATATCAGATAACACCTGGCTTTTATTGCCACGACGGCAGCAATTCTACGGAACTAGAAGATAGCAGAGCCCAATGGATCCACCGCGTGCAGTTAGAAGACTACCTATCCCTTGAAGATGTTTGGGTTTGTCACTCCAGGGCCAAAAACATCCTGTGTTTGTAGAAACCTTCTGCAGTTGATAGTAAATTTACATATCTTAATTTATTTTACAGAATAAATACAGCTTATAGAAAAATAAACTGAGGCTTTGTTAAAGCGCCTCCCACAAGGAGACAAGTTAGAAGCTGAAGAAGCCAGGACATGAATCCGAGTCTTTAGTCTCTTAGTCTCCTAAACTTTCAACTGAGCTCTACTATGTCTTGTCTGAGATCATTTATGAACCTGTTCACTGGAGTAATATGTGCACTCAGGTGAAGTAAACATCCTTTATTTGGAGCTTAAAGTACTAGCATTGGCCTCTTAGATGAAACAATTTGTTTTATGTGAAAAATACTAAATGGCCAAGAAACTAGGTATGGTTCTAAGCTCTAACCCATATGGATATTTCTAGAAAGTTTCTTGGAGTCATTTGTTTAGTTAGAAAAATAACCAGTTTTAAGTTATCACCCCTCAAACAGAGCCTATTAGGTTTTTCACCTGGTAGGATATACATCTTTTTCTCACTACCTACTTGACTTTCTCTAACTTATGACATTTCACTTTGAGCTGTTTTTCAGGGAAATCAGAACTCTGAACAAACTGAGTAGATAGTAAGTGAAGCTTCCTATAAATAAGAGACATAAAATATGACATAAATAACATTTTGGAATCCTCAAAAACTTCCGAGAATATTCTCAACAAACATTATTGAATAGAAGGAAACTTTGTGTTGAACCATTTCCTTGTAGGTGGAATCTTTTCAGTGTCTGTCACTATCACTTTGGCAGGGATTACTTGGCATTAGGTGTGCTGTTACTTAATAGAATTTTTTCCTGATTCAGAAATAACATCTCAACAACAATTTCTCTATCCTTTTATTTATTTTAAGGCCAAGCTAAATGAGGACCCCATAGCAAAATGGATATGAATAAGCAATTTTGAGAGACTATAGGTAAATTGGCCAATAAGCAAAAGAAAAACATATTTGACCTTACTAGACAGAAATACAAATTTAAAATATGTACTTTAAACAAAATAATAATGATGTATTATTAATTGCCTATTAAATAGGCAAAAAAAATTAAAATTATCGTATCCATTGTGTCCAAAAGTCCTGGGAAACTGAAACAAGGATACATTACCATATACATTATGCATTGAAAATGTGGAAATAGTTTAAATTAGGATATAATTATATGTTTGGAATTTATCATTTGGAAATAATTAAGGGTAAACACAAATATTTATTTATAAAGATGGCAATAATCACATTTTGTTATACTATTAAAACATTAAAATAATACTAGTAATAACTTGGAAGCAAATTAAATCCCTAAGTATAGTGTATCAGATCAATTCTTTTACATCCATACACTTGAATTGCCATGCAGTCTATGATTTTGTAGAATATTTAATGATATAAAGTACATCCCCAGTATAAGTTTTATGAAACTTCTGAAAAATATGATCCTATTTCTGTGTATACACAAACACCTAGATGTTAGAAATGTATTGAACCATACACTCTTAAGATGTCAACCATGCTTACAGGGTGGCAGAAATATGGGTGATTTTTTGGTGCTTATTTATATTTTCAAAGTTTGTTTCAAAGAATATATATAAATTTTGTTATTGATAAAAATAGAATGGAGCATATTAAAAAGTCAGCTGAATATTATTATTTTTTGACAAATAAATCCCACACAGATGACTTAATCCTACATTCTGTTGATTCAAAAGTACCAGGGATTATTCAAAGCCAAGCTTCTATCACATCTTGCTTGGACCACTGCAATGGATGCCTAATTGGTCATGTCATTCCACAACTTAAAACCCTTCAGTGGCTTTCCAGTGCAAATAAAACCCAAATTGTGTACACGACTTGGTCCCCTGTCTGACTCTTTCATCTTATCTCACACCACTCTCTTTCCCTCTAATCACAATCACACTGTTTCTCCAATAAACTAAAAATCTTTCTGCCTTCGGGACATTGCACCTGCTGTCCTCCCTCCTGGAATGTTCTCCCCTTTCTCTCCCTATTCCAGACTTTTTGCATGACTGGCTCTTTCTCACATTCTGCATCTCAGCTCACCTGTCACTTTCTGAATAAGGAGTAGCCATCTCCTGGCAAAAACCCTCTGCAGCATCCACCTGTTTTCTAGTCTTCAGAGATCTTCTCACTGCATCCATTTTTCTTGCTTAGATATTGCTTCACAGTTCTTAAATACTGATTATTTCTATAATATTAGTTTCTTGCTCTCGAAGTGTAAACAAAGACCTGTTTTTACTATTACGTAAAATAATACTACATAATAGACCTGCTCACTATTACGTCCCCAAGCAAAAGAAAGATGCTCTGTATGTTGAAGGTGCTTCATAAAGACAAGGAAATTTTGCCTCCCAGAATACATGGTTTCCTGTGAAGCTACTCAGCCTCAGAAAGAAAGAAAAGGATGGCTCCAGATGCCAGTAAGGACCTAAGAGCTGGAGTTGGGGATGTCTGCGCTTTGCTTGGGAGGCAGTATTATCAGTCATTCTCCCTTTCCTCAGCTCGTTTCTATTCTGTTATCTATTCCTTTTGCAATTCAGGCTCCTGATCCTCTACTTGTTCTCTATATTTTCCCTTCTTCAGAGCTTCTACTGACTCGTTTCTCATAATTTTGATCTGCCTATAATACCTCACAGAGATTGTTATAAAGCAAAATCACCATCACAGCATTTTAATCCTTATTTCATGTAATTTCCAAATAGCTGTATTAATACCAGTATTAATACCAATATTTTTAATAAAAAGTGAAATATGATTACTGTCAACTTCTACACCAACATGAATATAATAAAAGACATATATATGATTATAATTTTTTTAGGAGTCACATTAGAAAAGTAAAAAGAAGCACATTAACATATGAAATTAATACCAATACTGTATTTTTAATACTGTTTTATTTTTAAAAATACTCCAAATTATTTTTTTCAACAGATAGTCAATATAAAGATAGTGAGGTATATTTTTATTCTTTTTTTTTTCTATGAAGTTTTTGAAATCCAGCATGTACTTTATATTTGTGGCAGACCTCAATTCGGACTAGCCACATTTCAAATGTTCAACAGCCACTTATGGTTGGAGGCTACTGCATTGAGCAATATGGTTCTACATTGTATATCACACTCTGTTCTACCTGAGAGAAAATTAAGGTTATTCGGGCCTTTTGGCTAGAGTATCCCCGAGACAGATGGTTGGGAAATACAGCCTTTGTTAAGATAAATAATAGTGTCCATGGTGCTGGAGGGATGGCAGTGATGAGGTCCTAAGGAATGAACTTGGTCTTATGAGGAGGATAAAGGAGCAGGGGGAAAAGAGGGACCCACACACGTGAAGAAGGGAGATGGTTAGGCTCTAGGGAAGTAGCTAGAGATTGGGCCTCAGAGACCTCCCCACCTTTTCCCTGTCCTCTTCTCTCCCAATCCCCTTACCCCACCCTCCTACTATTTTCCTTAAGGTAACGGCTGCCACTCTAAGCCAACCCTATCAGGGCCTCCAGAAGTAACAACGAACCCAAATTGGTCCTTCGGTATGAAAATGATTACTAAACATATGAAAAGATGATCACCTTAGAAAGAAGAATTGGAAACATCAATAAAATACTTGGGAAAGATTTTAAACAAGGGAGAAATACAGTTAGAACACTTTCAGAGTACTGCTTGGTTCCATCAGTCTCTTTGTGTAACTTCTAAAGTTTTAAATTATTCAGGTTTCAGATTTTTTTTAAATGGTAAAATAATGATATCATGGAAGAAAAAGACCAGTGTTTTGGTATTTAAAAGTATCATAGTGCAGTCAATGTGGGCTCATAAAACTGATATTACCATGACAAATTTCATCCACCCTAGTCTCTTTCTTGTTTTAACTCTTATTCTCATTGCTTAAGGACAAATTCTCTCCATGCTTTTTTCATTCAGGTTCCTTAGTGAGAAAATCTTATTTGCACCACCTTTTGCATTTGGCCAAATCATCACTTGCTGGCTTGTTTCTGGATGGACAATTCTTGAGCCAGGTCATCTAGTGGTCTAACCAGCTGAGACCAGGAGAGGCAATGTGAACCTCTGGGAACTGTGGACAGGTCAGGTAATAAACAATATTTTTTAGCATACTTGTGCATTGGGTAATCTGGATGGCCAGCTGGCTAGCTGCTTGGTTTTCTTCAAGGAAGTACGGGGTAGTAGATGAGAGTGTGGACTAGGAAATCAGACTTCTGGGTTCAGTAATTGATTCCATCAAGAACAAGCTGAATGTACTCAGGTGCTTACTTAACCTCTCTGCAAATTTCTCATCTATCATGGAGATACTAATAGCATTGACCTCTTCGTTATTGTGAGGGTTAACAGAGACAACCTATGAAAGCTATTTGAATAGAGCCTGGAATATAGTAAGTGCCTTATAGTATTATTTTTTCTTGTCTCATTTATGCAGTGCTAAGCATACCTTTGGCACACTGTGCTTTGTCTTGCTGATCTTCGCAAAAGCTATGAACAATGGGTATTATAATCCCCATCCCACCTATGAGGCTACCAGCGCTAATGAAGGTTAAGCAACCAGCTTAAAACCACACAATTCATAAATGTCAAGGATGGGAACTACAATGAAGGCGGAATGATTTCAAAGGTCCCAAGAGACCATAAAATATATAATACAAGAACTGAGTGACAAGAGTCAGCATACTTAGGGGCATTTCATTTCAATGTGTAGTTGATTATTCCAGAATGCAACCTCAGGATCTTATTGGTTTCCAAAAGGCCTCAAGACCTACCGCTGAGAGTCCCTACGCTGTACCTTTGGGTCCCACTGCCGTCAAGTCATCACTGATATGTTGAAAAGGTGTGTTCCAGTTTGCTTTTCAGAGGATGAACTGAGCCTCTTTGGGCCAAGATCAGGCACACTGTTCGAATAATGTGACTGTAGAACCCAATTTAAAGGACCAGGCTCTGGCCTCAGGGATTAGAGTGATGGAACAGCCGACAGCCTCCGAACCACCCTCTGTCTGCATTGTAGTCTTGAAATGGTTTGCATGACGGTACAGACTGACCAGAAACCTCTTGGATTTGCAGAACATTTTCTGTCATGCTTTGCCTTTTTAAAAAGAGGTCCAAGCTTTGAACAGTTCCTCCAAAGATAGACTTTGCCTTTGGAGCTTTGGGGAAAAAGGCATACACACACACACACACACACACACACACACACACACACACACACACACACACACACCTGTGTAGAAAATCGTGAATGTATCACATTAAGGGTAGAGCCATTATAAATGTTGGTGCAGTTAAATTCTGAAAATCAGGACTCGGAAAGGGAATGCCTCCTTTGCTGATTGCACTGTAACTGGTGCAGCTATAATAGGCTCTAGACACTACTAGAATAGCAGATATCTGTGTGTGACTACAGAGGAATATATAAGAAAGGAAAAGACAGATGGTGTACTTAGGTGCACTTAAGTCTGATTGCATGAGTTGATAATGAATGTTTAAATATGGCACTCCAGTAAAATCAGATACCTGCAGACAATACTGGAATAACTACAGACTTGCTAGAGGGAAAAAATGAAGTTGTGGATTCTAATTTTTGTTTTTGTCATTATTATGATTGTCTATTTACTTGTATGGGGATTTTCATAATTTTCTCAGAGCCTAATCATAAAACAAAAAACAATCAGTAGCATAGAAAATAGATTCTTAGAAATGAGAGGAAACTTAAAGATTGTTTCAGAGCTGTGGAAGCTAATGTCCAGATCGGTGAGATAACAAAGGTCAGACAATTCTTAGTGACAGATTGAGGATTAAAAGTCATGTCACATATCTCCTTGCCTAGTCATCATGCCACTACAAAGGACCATGCTTTCTCTCCAAGGAGATTATATTAAAACATTATAAATCAAGCAAGAATCATAAATAAAATACAAGCAACATTATTCAATTAGAGATAGTCTTCCACCCCAATGAACAACTTTGGTTTACATATTTCGTTGGCCCCAAACCAGATTAAGTAAAATTGTTTTAAAAACTTAATACAAGTTTGGCTTTTATACTGGCAAGTATGCACTCAATGTTCTAAAGGGGCCCCATTTTTAACACTGTTCCTGCATATGCTGTCCAAACAGCTCTCCAGTTAGACCATTAAAAGTCCAAAGAGTAAAAACTGAAAAATCTTGCTTAGATCTGATGTCAAAAGATGACTGTGGCAGCAGGCGACTCTGGAGAAGGGTCCTGGCTTTGCATGTACATAGGGATGGGGAGTGAACTGACGGAAGTAATCCTGATCTTCAGTTCATGCTCCACACAAAAAGTAGACATCGATCAGAAGCTGTAAATAAACTGGACCTGGCATCTTAAGTGTCTTAAATGTTTGAAGTTAAACCTTAAATCTCATCCTTATTCTTAAAGGAAGTGGGTGAGCTTCCCATCAAAGAGACTGGTGGCATAATCAAGATGAATAATGCTGCCGAATTCTGAAAGGACTTCACAATCCGAGTTGTAAAGACAGTCCCTGGTGCAGGAAGCACTAAAAATCTACATGTCGCTTATCGTGAGCAGGAATCTAGGTGGTGAAAGATGCACATATTTGAAAATCAGACAGTGCTGACAGATACTGGAAACTCTTTGCATGTTGGTGGAAATGCTTTCCAATCACCATCTCAGAAACAGGTCCACATCAAGCTGTTGCAGATTTTGCTAGAACACAGATGATTTTGAAAATAACTCTTCAAAAGGAAAGACCACTTCATATACAACTTTAAATTACTTTGTAACTCTTAATTTATACATTCTATAGTTGTATAAGTACAACTATAAAATTCCTTATAATTCTCACATGAATAGATACATTTAGTTAGCAAATATGATACAAATGTCACCTGTCTAGCTTCCAAAGAATTTGCTTTTTGCAACCCATCAAAATGGCAAAAGGACCATTCATTACAATTTGCAAGGGTGAGGTAAACACTGTAAAACTTGTACACGTTCCTAACAGAGGAAGTGTTGCTATCAGTGAAATAGAAATTTTGAAAAATTCTGGAAGCTAGAAAGCATGTGGAATCAAATTGTCATAGAAATTAGAACAGAGAAAATCATAACTATGGAGGTAAGAGCAGTTCTTGCCCATTTGGATCAGGAGAAAACTTAGCTCAGAAGGTGCAGAAAGCGCATGAGCAGTCAGTAAGTTGATGATGTGGGGAGGAATTAAGGCTTAACTATGGAAGAGTTTGTCCAGTTATGCTGCCTCTAGAGTATAACATTGGCTCTTTTAGCTCATGACTCTTAGCTGAAAGTAAGAGGTATTCCTGATGAGGGCTACCCTGATGAGGGTAAGCCAATCAGAGGATGCTATGATTTCAGACCTTCATAGTAGATCTGAAAGAATAAAAGTAATAATAATAATAATGGAAAAAGGAAAGGCAACTCCACCCACTATTCAAAGTGTGAAAGTCATTGACAAGTTTCTGGTCCAGAGTAAAGGCATCTTTTCTCTGGTAATTAAGGAGGAGGGGGCAAACTTCATACCTGTTTTGATCGATTCACTAGCTGTAAGGGAAGTCAGCTTGTCCATAAGCCCACTCCAATCAGTCCAGCAGTTAACCAGTCCTATCACTGTGGGGAGAGAATAAAAGAAGGAAATCACAAATTCACTTTAAATAAGAAAGTTGACATAAGCTACAGAGAAAAATTTTAACAAATAGAATTTTAAAATTGAGATGAAATGACTGATTTTCCTGGAAAAAATAAATGACCAAATTGATTCAAATGGAGGGAAATAATCTTAACAGACTGAAAATCATAGAAAAAAACTTGAAAAATAGTCAAGATCTCGTGGTAACCCTCTACCCACACCACGGGCAATGAACCAAGACAGTTTTACACAAGAGAGTCATCAATGTGTTATGAGCAAATAAATCCTTTATTTATGTAAAAAATGATCCCAGATATTAGGATAAAATGCAGAGCTTCTCAACTCATTCTATAAAGCTACCGTAATCCTTACAGCAATTCTGGAAAAATATAGATTTTAAAAGAGGTGAAAGAAAACTACTGTCCAATCACAGTTACATATAAATATAAACATACATAAAATATATAAATATATAAAAATTCTAGATTGAAATTTAGCAAACTAGATCCAGTAACTTATTAAAAGAATATTTCATGATTTAGTATTAGGTAACCAAAGGGTTACTTTAACAAAAGAAATGTCCATTATGTGTTAAGTTATAAACAGTTTATCCTAGTACAGTGTATAAATATTATCATTTTGTATGTTTGCCATGAAGTAAAGAAGTTTAAAACACCTTATGTTAACCTGAAATTACATAATCATATATACAGGGTAATTTCATTTATGTTAAAAAAATGTTTGTTTGGCATGTGAATGTGTGTGTATATGTGGGTGTTTTTGTATTTAAAAATAGACAAGAAAATATCTGGAAGGATAAACACCAGTACGGTAACAGTGGTTACTCTGAGGAGGATCATTCTATTTTTGCTAAATGTTATATCTCTTGCACATAGCATAGTCATTGTCACATAGAAGATTCTCTATTTGCTAAATGGCTGAATTAAATACATTAAGTTGAGAGTGAAATACAGCTTTCACGTTTTACTAGAGATATCTACATTGCTTAAATATTTTAAAATAAACATCTATTTAATTGTATTAAAATGATATCTTAAAATATATATGTTCACACACACACACACACACACACACAATCGTATAAGTGTATATTATTTCCTAATGGTCATTCATTACCAAATATTTGTTGGGAAAATAGTATGTGCCAGGCACTGCCTTAGATGCTTGATATTGACCAGTGAACAAAACCAGAAAAATAGATTTCAGATACAATCATTTATTGATGGATTTATTATTTATAATCATGATTACTTAATCATTTATTAATCCATTAAACTAATTGGTCACTTTACTTCAAATATTCTGTTAGGAGGAATCTATTGAATCTTACAAAAATAAAAGTTCTTTTAATTATATTAAGTATATTTTCCTGTATGTATATGAGGGAAATTCACAGAAATTAGCTAGGAAATTGAGTTTTCACACTCATTGTTCCTTCTTCATTATTGGTCAGGATTCACCAGCATGTATTTTAGGACCTTCTGTTAAAAAACAACATGAATCCATTCTGAGAGAAAGATGGTAAACTGCTTATTACCTATTTAAATTAGAAAAAATGCAAACCTTTTTAACAAAGGGGAAATGAATCAAAGAACACTGAGTCTGAAATCAGATTGACCTGATTGTAAATGCTGTATTGTATGTGAGCATACTTCTGGGTGGGGGGTGGAATTTAACACTCTGATAAGGGTACAGGGGGCTGTGCTAACATCTGCTGGGAGGGCTCTTAGGAGCTCGGAGACAGTTATGATGCACATTAAATGAAGTAGAAATACTGTAACTCATGCCACACCATGGAAGAGGAGCTCAGAAAGCTCCAAGAAGTAGACATGTGAAAGTGGGTGTAAACCTGAAAACTCCACTGGGCGGTTATGTTCCATGGGGGAGCCCAGAGAACATTTTGTTTGCCAAATTAATAAAGAGTTCACTGGTTAAAAGGGTGTCAGCATCACTGAGAAACTCAGTGATGGTTTTCCTCTGAGATGATATCATCCCTTGACATTGGGAGATCTTACACAGTTGGCTCCTTATAGCATTGGAAATGATAGGGTTTCAAATAAAAGAGGCTAGGCGGTAGTGCTTAATTCTCAGAAGGCAAGGGGGTGTAACTATCATAATGAACAGCAGGGCTGGAGTGGCATCCAGGAAGTCCTGACCTGTAGGGATCTATGAAGGTTGTGTCCAGAACAATAGCTAAAAGCGTACTGCACAGTCTTTACTAACAAAAAAATACCAAGTCTGAACGATCAGGAGACTGAGACTAGCTACCCAATGAAAGTCATGATCTCATGTTCAGCTTCTGAATAGAAGCCAATTTTCACGTCTGGAATCTATTGACTGAAAGAGAGGCCAGATCTTCAGAAGAAAAGATCCTAGAAAACCAGGTCAAATATAGAGTAATATTTCCACAATACTTCCCAAAAGGGCCTTTAGGCATTTACAACAGGGAAAGAAGACTATCCAAATATTTCAAGAAGGGAGGATTCGAGTTAATATCCAGGTTTCACGACTCCTCTGGTAAAGTGGAAGTATATGGCAAAGTAATAAATGATGTTCTGGCCCAGGTCTGGCTCACCAGTGTGTCCAGTGGGTCCAAGGACACACCCAGTGGTTGTTTCCCAGTCTCTGAATAAATAATTGACATAGATATGCTCATTTTGATTCCTTTATTGTGGAATAAGAGCCACAGTAGTTAGGAAGGCCAAGTGAAACCTCTGAAACTGAAACTCTCTCTCTTGCTAAGACAGCTAGAAAAAAAAAATCAGGAAAATGACAGAAATTAATGCTACCTAAAAACCTAAAGAATATAGGGTAGTGCATCCTACCATATCTCCATTTGATTCACCAGTCTCTACCTTATAAAAGTCAGATGAATTCTGAAAGATAATAGTAGGTTACTGCCAACTCAATCGAGTAGTATCTCAATTGCAGATATAGTGCCAGATGTGGCATATTTGCTAGAACAGATAAAAATAGCCTCAAGTACATGGTATTCAGCTATTGATCTGGTGAATAATTTTTTCCCATCCCTATCAAAAGGGTGGATCTAAAGAAGTTTACCTTCAAATAAAAGAAATCAAAACAGTATGCATTTATAGTCGTGCCCCAGAGCTATGTGAAAATTCTCCCATGTTCTGTCAAAATATAGACTGAGGAAAGCTGGACTCTCTTGACATACCTCAGAGCATCCCACTGGTCCAATCTATAATGACATCATGCTAACTGGCATGAATGAGCAAGATGTGGCAAGTAGATGAGAGGCCTCAGTAAGACACAAGGCCTCGAGAAAATAGGACATAACATGATGAAGATACATCAGTGAAAATTTTAGGATTCCAGTGATTTGGGACATGCTGTGACATACCTTCCAAACTAAAGGACAGATGATTGTATTTTCTATCTCACTTGGTGATGAAGGAAGCACAATATCTCATAGAAGTTTTCAGGTTCTGGAGAAAGCCAATACCACACTTGGAAATATTGCTCTAATCCATACCCTGAATGACCCAAAAGTCAGACATGTTTGATGGGGCCCAGAGGAGAAAATGGCTCTGTGGAAGTTTATGGCTCCATGCAAGTGGCCCTGCTGCTTGTATTGCATGATCTGGATGACTTTATGGAGTGAAGCATATTAATGTTTGTGAAAGACACTGTGTGGAGTTTATGGCAATATTTGGGGATAAAGATTTGGCTCATTCCACCCAATAAAATACACAGACCAGCTGAAGTTGCTAGCCAAAACAGAAAAATTTAGAACAGGTGGTAGAGGAAAGAAATGATGATGTACTTTAGAGTCACTTAATAGCTTTTTAAAAAATATTTTAAATAAGTTAGAATCTTTCTGAATTTTAGTTTACTGACCTGGAGACTGTATTTGCATTAATTTTGAAACACAGTGCTAGTGGAAAGAATATAATTTAGGGTAATTAAAGTCAGACAGAATCCTGCATCCATGAGTATCCAAGTTAATCTCCACACTGTGCTGTGTACCCACTATATAGCACAAACTATCACAGTATTTTATTGAAACCTCCATAAGTGACTGGGCATAGATATGATGATCTCAAAGGAGCAAATGTGGCGTCCAAAGTTTCAGGAAGTAGCTAGACAAATTCACAGAGCTGATACCATTTGAATGGTTGATTCTTTTGTTCATTTAGTTGTTCATCTTCCTTTCCTGCTGAGAATCCATTCTTGATGACTGGAGAATAAATTGTAGTCATCAATTCCCCATGTGTATATTTGGATTTGTATATTTCAAGCTCCACTAGTGCTTTCAAAATCACAGAAAAATAATTGCTTTATATTTATCTTTTCATTAACCACATAGGCTTTTTATTAGGCATAGGCTCTGCTTCCTGATTTGTTTAGTTCTTGGTAATTATGTTATGGCGGTTACTTTCAACAACAATAACAGGAGCAATAACAATAATAATAAAACTAAATATGTTGAGTGCATCTTGTGTACAAGGGACTGTTCTAAGCCATTTTCATGTATAATTCATTTAGTCCTCAAAATATCTATCAGAAGGAGGGACAAATATCATGAAGGAGGGACAAATATCATACCTATTTAATATTCGGGAAAATAATTGAAAACAGAGCTTAAAAACCCCTATTTAAATTCACGCATCTAGAAAGTGGTAGAAATGAGTTTTGAACTCATAAAGCTCCAACTGCTTTGGACCTACAATCACCTTTCATACTGCAGAAATGGCTGCCAAACTGTATAAAACCTAAATCTGTGGAGCTCTGAATGACTCTCAGTTCTCTTCAAGTGGCTGTATAAGGGTTACAAACTAAGGAAAGACAAGGATTTGAAGTGTTGTGTACGATGATTGCAAAATAGCTTTCTACTTCACAATAAAATTAGAATTCACTTTTCCTGCTTTTCAAATGGTATTGCTAACTTAGAGTGCGAATGAGCATTATGCAGAAAAAAGGTCTAAGAAATTTGTGTCTTAATCCCAGTCTTGCCATCAATGGCTGTGGAACCACAAGTCATTAAACCTTCTGTGACCAAGTTTTCTCATGTGTAAATAACTGTCAATAATACTACTTCTCAGAACTGTTTTAATAACAGGGAAAGAAGAATAATTAAATTATAATTAAATGGGACTGTTTTAACAATTAAATGGGTTAATGTTTGTAAAGCACTTAGCAGAGTGTTCTCATACCTTATAACAAGCAAACAAACAAACAAACAGCAAAAACAATAAAAAAATGAGTGATTTCTAGGGTTGGAATAATTGATCTCATGTCTTTTGAGAGATATAAAGCCAACTTCACATGACTAAGGGGATTTCTGTTCCCAGTAGTGTTTTAAACATCTCTGGGGCAGTTGTAGTAGTCAGAAATATACATAAGTACATATTTAAATGTGAGAGGAATGCCACTGTCTACTTTTTATAGTCCTATGGGGTTTTCCAGAATAGCTCTTTTGCTTTTAATTCTATGGAGAATTAAACACCTGACTTTTAAAAAAAAATTATTTCTTCTTCTTTTCCTTTGGAGAAACACCAGTTAGCCCATGCAATTGTTGGGAGAAAGGGCTAATCTTGCTCTTAACTCCAAGGGGGGCACTGTGAGTGAGGCAGTAGAAGTGACCCATGTCTGACCAATCAGAGAATCATATTCCTCTGGCCAGGGTGATTGGTCTGGAGACGGACTTATGAAACAAGCCAGATCAATCTGAGTCAATAAGACTCATTCTGGATTTCTTTTAAAACTATTGGGAAAGAAACACATTTTTTCTA
This sequence comes from Neophocaena asiaeorientalis asiaeorientalis, assembly GCF_003031525.2. Lineage (NCBI taxonomy): Eukaryota > Metazoa > Chordata > Mammalia > Artiodactyla > Phocoenidae > Neophocaena > Neophocaena asiaeorientalis. Next base: position 1,229,619 of record NW_020173231.1, on the reverse strand, counting down.
CTGACATGGCTGAGAGGATAGGATAGAAATATAAACTTGGAGGTGCTGGCAGCTATCTTGCCGTCATGAAGAAGACTCTGCCTGACAGTGGAACAAATACAGAAGAAAGCATAGCTCAGAGATGGATAAAGATTGAATCCTGAGGATACCACTGATCTCCTGTGGATCCATCTGTATCTGAAGCCAGAATATGATCAAAATTTTCAGTTGCCAGGGCCAACAAATTATCATTTTCCCCTAAACTAGGAAAATTGGTGCTATATCATTTACCACTAAACAACACAAAGGTAGTTACTCTTTTGACTTCCAAGTGTTGAAACTGCCAAATGCATTTGAAATGCTCAGCACTATTGGCAACAAATATTCCAAGCCTTTTAGATATGCTCTCCATGCCTGTTTTAGTTGAGTGCTTGCTCTCAAAATCTAACCAGTGAACTGCTTTGCCCAACTTCTGGTCTTGCCACTCTGCCTTTCCCTTAAGAATCTGAATATAGCATTTGAGCTCTTTATAACAAAATGGCAAGATTGTTTTGCATAAACACACATGACTTCTTCCAACTCATTCCCAAATGAATCCTCTCCATCAGAGCATAGAGATGCCCATGGCATATGGCTCCAACTACACTATTACATTTGCTCCCTACAGAGATTCTCTGGGTCAGCTCCAGGAGACAGTAATTACTACTTGCATGGAAGTAGCTGTTTATCACTCAGGGGCTTTTGTAATTGATGTTTCTTACACCAGTGTTTCTTTCTTTTTCGAGGTGCCTCAGAGAACTGCAGACTAACGTTTTTAGGTAACATTTGCTTTTTCTTGCTTACTTAATTTTTTTAAGCAAATACTATCTTATGATGAATTTGGTCCATTATTGCAAAGACCCTGAATTCACATCAGACTCATTGCCTTGATAATGATAGATAAACTCTTGTCAAGATTCACTGGGTATTTGGGGAAAGGAAACCATATTTATTTATTTACAATTATGACATTATCTCCTGAAATTGCAAAGTAGCTCTTTAATACAGACATCAAAAAATCCATATTACAGGCAAAGCACTTACTTTGTTGGGATTTGAAGACTCATCTTTTTATTTTTCAGGCAAAGTACCATGTTGCCTCAAAATATTGACACAAGGAAATGTCAACTGTTCCCATCTCTTTAGAATACTGTATCTAACATTCCACAGACTTGAGGCTCATTATAACTGTGCAAGCTGAAATTACCAGGGCAGCTTCTTAGTTGGCCTAGTGTGAGTATAGAAGAGGAGATTTTAAGCATGTGCCCATCTGATAGAAGATCTTATTTGAGGAATATTATAGCTAAGTTGGAGAGAGAACAGGGCAACAAAAATGATAAATGGAATGGAAAGAATTATGGAACATGAGAAGAGATTAAGAAAAATGGGGTCGCTTAGTCTTGAAAGAAGATGAGTCTGAGGTGAATTGATTGAGGAATTTGAACTAGCTAAGGGCCACACTGCAATTAAATTTGATCCATTTGAAGGTGTATCTTCAAGCAGGAATGTATGAAAGGTGAATTAAAGAGCTCTTATTTTACAGAAAGTGTAGTGATAAGCAAAAAAAGGATTTGTAAGTACTAAGCTAAAATAAAATTGTGTTATCATACTTAAGAAAATATTTGTACTGATTAATTGAAGACACACAAAAGCAAAGTAGAAAGACAACGGGAATAAGCATCTAAGTTCTTGGCATGGTTTTTAAAGGAAGCACTTATGTTTATTATTTTCTATTTGTATTTTATTGAAATCAAGATGTCTGGGTTAAATTCTAACTTGTTCACATGCTATCTAATTGATTCTGCACTTTGGTTTCTTTATTTGTTAAAGAGGTGGCAGAGGTAATATTTATACTATTTTATTGGATATTAAACAACTAAATAAAATTTGCAAATCTATTTAGACTATAAAATATGTATTATATATGTCTATGTTATACTTATCAAAGCCTTCTTACCAATGTAAATGTAGCTAAGTAATGTTTTGAGAAGGAATATATGTTGCAGAAAACCCTTTGTAAAGAATTGAAGTAATTTACTTGTCCTCACTGTTTAGTTTCAAGGCAACCTGAGGCTGCAATCAAAAATACATAAAATAAACAAAAATATTTAAATTAGGTGTAGTAGGAAAAAAGTCAGGAAAATAAAATGTAGTGAGGGATAAAGCTAAATCATATATTTCATATGGATAGACTACAAACTTTCCTCTATGTCTTCTATGTTTCCTCTTAACCAAATGGAAAAAACCAAACCAAACCCTGAGAGTTACACAACATAGAAAATTCAGAATAAAGACCAATCAATATGGCAAAAATAACCTATTCTTGGCACTATGGCCAAAAGAGTATGTTTTCTGAGTGCTCTCCTAGAGAGAACACTACTGTCATAATAAACAAGTTCCTCAATAATATGTCAAATAGTACACACCATAATACTTTTATAGGACTATTTATTTTAGGGTTCAACAGGGTAAACAGTTGGCATAAAATCAAAGCATAATTCATTAAATGCAGTTCCAATGAGTACTGTGTAAGTTATTCAGAGTATCCAGTTTTTTGGAAGTCATATATAATAAATGCTGTTAACCTGTTAATTCTGTTTCTATCAATTTACATCAAATACCTAACATTTGCCAACATTAAGTGTTTGCTATATACAGAAATAAAGCATGGTCCCTTAGTCAATTCTGTTTCTGGATTTAATGGAATAGCTGATATTAGGCTGAACCTCTCACCAGAACCAACTAATAAACCTGGATAAAGTACAAAGGAAAAAACAGTTATTTGAAGATATAGAGAACAACCAAGGCAATCAGGATTTGAGAGACAATATTTCAAGAATACATTTTTAAGAGGCTGAAAAACTAAATAAAATATTAAGCAGTTTGTAGTGACTGGGAGATAAAATTAAAATTCAGGGTAATGAAGGGAAGCCTAGGTAAACAGTCCAAATTTTCTTGAGAGCCTGGAAGGGCCACTGATCTTGACTGATTAAGGTGATATGATCATAGTCTAGCTACTGGCCAGACAAAAAATAAATCCTCTGAAAGATAACATCATCAGACCCTTTAAAATTGTTTCATGACATTTATTTAATTGAATGCTATATATTGTACAATATTGACTAAAAACAGGAGAAGGAGAAGAAACACAGAAAATTAAAAAATAAAAACCTTGAGTGAAACATTTATTAGAGTCATCCAACAGACACTTTAAGATAACTAAGATTAATGTGTTAAAAATGTAAAGAAGGATAACATTGAAACTGTACTTAAATATATGAGAAAAATCAAATGGAAATTCTAGTTATAAAAAAGAAAATAGCAGCTATTAAGAGATCAATGGCTGCTTTTAATAGAAGATTAAATACAATAGAAGATAGGAATAGAGAATTTGAAGATAAAACAGTAGGAAATATCCATTTTGAGACATAGAGAAAAAATGTAAAATATAAAAAGGAAAATACCAGACACCTAGAATACAGCAAAGATGTATAACGTACTTGTATATTGCGTCTCAGAGTAGGGGAAAAAAGAGAGAATGGGACAAAAACATTTTTAACAGATACAAGAAAAGAAGAAAGACATTTTTCAAAACCAACATGAGACATTAAGCCACAGGTTTGAAGAGCTCTGAGAAACTCTATAAATATTTATATTTAAATAAATATAAAATAAAGCTATGTCTAAGCACATGATGGTAAAATTGTCAAAAAACAAAGACAAACAGAAAACCTAAAAGCCAGAGACCAAAAGACATATTGATTTCAAAAGAGGAGCTATAGAGAAAAGATGAAACCAGAAAATAATGGAATGACTTTTAAACTGCTGAAATAAAATAATTTAAAACCTAGAATCCAACTGCCACCAAAAACATGTCTCTAAGGCCCAGCTCCACTCAATGAACAGCAAGCTCCAGTGACAGACACCCCATGCCAAACAACTAGCAAGACAGGAACACAGCCCTACCCATTAGCAGAGAGGCTGCCTAAAATCATACTAAGTTCACAGACACCCCAGAACACACCACCGGATGCAGTCCTGCCCACCAGAAAGACAAGATCCAGCTTCATTCACCAAAACACAGGAACCAGTCCCCTCCACCGGGAAGCCTACACAACCCACTGAACTAAACTTACCCACTGGGGGCAGACAGCAAAAACAACAGGAACTATGAACAAGCACCCTGAGAAAAGAATACCCCAAACACAATAAGTTAAGCAAAATGAAAAGACAGAGAAATATGCAGCAGATGAAGGAGCAAGATAAAAACTCACCAGACAAACAAATGAAGAGGAAACAGGTGGTCTATTTGAAAAAAGAATTCAGAGTAATGATGGTAAAGATGATCCAAACTCTTGGAAATAGAATGGAGAAAATACAAGAAATGTTTAACAAGGACCTAGAAGAACTAAAAAGCAAACAAACAATGATGAACAACACAATAAATGAAATTTAAAATTCTCTAGAAGGAATCAATAGAAGAATAACTGAAGCAGAAGAATGGATAAGTGACCTGGAATATAAAATAGTGGAAATAACTGCCACAAAGCAGAGTAAAGAAAAAAGAATGAGAAGAGTAGAGGACAGTATCAGAGACTTCTGGGACAACATTAAATGCACCACCATTTGAGCTATTAGGGTCTGAGAAGAAGAAGAAACAAACAAAGGGATTGAGAAAGTATTTGAAGAGATTTTAGTTGAAAACTTCCTTATATGGGAAAGGAAATAATCAATTCTAGGAAGCACAGAGAGTCCCATACAAGATAAATCCAAGGAGAAACACACCAAGACACATATTAATCAAACTATCAAAAATTAAATACAGGGCTTCCCTGGTGGCGCAGTGGTTGAGAATCTAGGCCCGTGTACCGCAAAAAAAAAAAAAAACAACAACAAGCAAACAAACAAACAAAAATTAAATACAAAGAAAAATTATTAAAAACAGCAAGGGAAAGGAAACAATAACATACAGGAGAATCCCCATAAAGTTAACAGCTGATCTTTCAGCAGAAACTCTGCAAGCCAGAAGGGAGTGGCAGGACATATTTAAAGTGATGAAAGGGAAAAACCTACAACTAAGATTACTCTAGCCAGCAAGGATCTCATTCAGATTCGACGGAGAAATTAAAAACTTCACAGACAAGCAAAAGCTAAGAGAATTCAGCACCACAAAACCAGCTTTACAACAAGTGCTAAAGGAACTTCTCTAGGCAGGATATACAAGAGAAGGAAAAGACCTACAATAACAAACCCAAGACAATTAAGAAAATGGTAGTAAGAACATACATATCAATAATTACCTTAAATGTAAATGGATTAAATGCTCCAACCAAAAGACATAGACTGGCTGAATAGATGCAAAAACAAGACCCATATATATGCTATCTACAAGAGACCCACTTCAGACCTAGGGACACATACAGAATGAAAGTGAGGGAATGGAAAAAGATATTTCATGCAAATGGAAATCAAAAGAAAGCTGGAGTTGCAATTCTTGTATCAGACAAAGTAGACTTTAAAATAAAGACTATTACAAGAGACAAAGAAGGGCACCACATAATGATTAAAGGATCAGTCCAAGAAGAAAATATAACAATTGTAAACATTTATGCACCCAACATAGGAGCACCTCAATACATAAGGTAAATGCTAGCAGCCATAAAAGGGGGAATTGACAGTAACACAATCATAGTAGGGGACTTTAACACTCCACATTCACCAATGGACAAATCAACCAAAATGAAAATAAATAAGCAAACACAAGCTTTAAATGATACATTAAACAAGATGGACTTAATTGATATTTACAGGGCATTCCATCCAAGAACAAAGGAATACACTATATTCTCAAGAGCTCATTGAACATTCTCCAGGATAGATCATCTTAGGTACAAATCAAGCCTTGGTAAATTTAAGAAAATTGAAATCATATCAAGGATCTTTTCTGATCACAATGCTATGAGACTAGACATCAATTACAGGAAAAATATCTGTAAAAAATACGAACACATGGAGGCTAAACAATACACTACTAAATCACCAAGATATCACTGAAGAAATCAAAAAATACCTAAAAACAAATGACAATGAAAACACGACAACCAAAACCTATGGGATGCAGCAAAAGCAGTTCTAAGAGGGAAGTTTATAGCAATACAATCCTATCTCAAGAAACAAGAAACATCTCAAATCAGCCTAACCTTATACCTAAAGCAATTACAGAAAGAAGAACAAACGAACCCCAAAGTTAGCAGAAGGAAAGAAATCATAAAGATCAGATCAGAAATAAATGAAAAAGAAATGAAGGAAACAATAACAAAGATCAAGAAAACTAAAAGCTGGTCCTTTGAAAAGATAAACAAAATTGCCATTAGCCAGACTCATCAAGAAAAAAAGGGAGAAGACTCAAATCAACAGAATTAGAAATGAAAAAGAAGTAACAACTGACACTGCAGAAATACAAAGGATCATGAGAGATTACTACAAGAAACTATATGCCAATAAAATGGACAACCTGGAAGAAATGGACAAATTTTTAAAAAAGTACAACCTTCCGAGACTGAACCAGGAAGATATAGAAAATATAAACAGACTAATCACAAGCACTGAAATTGAAACTGTGATTAAAAATCTTCCAACAAACAAAAGCCCAGGACCAGATAACTTCACAGGTGAACTCTGTCAAACATTTAGAGAAGCGTTAACACCTATCTTTCTCAAAATCTTCCAGAATATAGCAGAGGGAGGACACTCCCAAACTCATGCTATGTGGCCACCATAACCCTGATACCAAAACCAGACAAAGATATCACAAAAAAAGAAAACTACAGGCCTATATCACTGATGAGCATAGATGCAAAAATCCTCAATAAAATACTAGCAAACAGAATCCAGCAGCACATTAAAAGGTTCATACAACAGGATCAAGCAGGATTTATCCCAGGAATCAAGGATTCTTCAATATACACAAATCAATCAATGTGGTACACCATATTAACAAATTGAAGGAGAAAAAACATATCGTTTTCTTTAATAGATGCAGAAAAAGCTTTGAACAAAATTCGACACCCATTTATGATAGGAACCCTCCAGAAAGTAGGCATAGAGGGAAATTACCTCAACATAATAAAGGTCACATATGACAAACCCTCAGCCAACATCGTTCTCAGTGGTCAAAAACTGAAACCATTTCCACTAAGATCAGGAACAAGACAAGGTTGTCCACTCTCACCACTGATATTCAACATAGTTTTGGAAGTTTTAGCCACAGCAATCATAGAAGAAAAAGAAGGAAAAGGAATCCAAAGCAGAAAAGAAGAAGTAAAGCTATCACTGTTTGCACATGACATGATACTGTACATAGAGAATCCTTAAGATGCTACCAGAAAAGTGCTAGAACTAATCAATGAATTTGGTAAAGTATCAGAATACAAAATTAATGCACAGAAATCTCTTTCATTTCCTTTATTTGTAGTGAGGTGGATGGACTTAGAGTCTGTCATACAGAGTGAAGTAAGTCAGAAAGAGAAAAATAAATACCGTATGCTAACACATATATGTGGAATCTAAAAAAAAAATGGTCATGAGGATCTTAGGGACAAGACAGGAATAAAGATGCAGACCTACTAGAAAATGGACTTGAGGACACGGACACGGGGAGAGGGAAATGTAAGCTGGGACGAAGTGAGAGAGTGGCATTAACATATATATACTATCAAATGTAAAATAGGTAGCTAGTTAGAAGCAGTCGCATAACACAGGGAGATCAGCTCAGTGCTGTGACCACCTAGAGGGGTGGGATAGGGAAGATGGGAGGGAGACACAAGAGGGAGGGAATATATGTATATGTATACCTAATTCACTTTGTTATACAGCAGCAATTAACCCAACAATGTAAAGCAATTATACTCCAATAAAGATGTTAAAAAAAATGCCTCAAAAATGAAGGTAAATTAAAGGCATTTCAAACTGTATTAGTATTCTATTGCTGTCAATACAAAGCACCACAAATTTGGTCCCATAAACAATAGAAACTTATAATCATCTTGTAGTTCTATAGATTGGAAGTCCAACACCAGTCTCACTGAATGCAATCAAAGTGTTGGCAGGGTTGAATTTTCTTCTGGAGACTCTAGAGGAGAATTCATTTTCTTGCCTTTTCAAGTTTCTAGAGGTCACCTCCATTTCTTGGTCTGGGACTCTTATTCCATGTTTAAAATCAGCAACAGTGGACCTAGGCTTTCTCACACTGCCATCTTTTTCATTCCCTGAAATTAGGAATGGCTCTCTATTTCTAAAGATGCATGTGATTAGACTGGACCTCTGGATAATATTCTCATCTCAAGGTACATAACTTTAGTCACATTTGCAAAGTCCCTTTTGTCATGAAAGGTAACATACTGTAATGTATTCACAGGTCTGAGCATTAGAGTGTGAACATATTTGGTGGCCATTATTCTGCCTACCACACAGAAAAATAGAAACTTCAAAAATTTGCTGCCAGTTGGCCTTCACTGATATAAATACTAAAGGGAGTTCTTCAGGAAGAGGGAAAATAATTCTAATAATAACCATGATAATTCAGGAAGAAACAAAAACTATCAAAAAGATAAATATGTGGATAAACATAACTGTTTAAAATGATAATGTCTTGAGGAATTGAGATATATATATAGAGTCCAGTGATGTGCTGGAGTCAGCTAGTACTGGCTTGTAAGAAGTTACTGTTAAGTTTTCAGGAATTCTGAAATTTGGTTGTTGAACACAGTATTTTAACTATTATTAAAAATTAAGGGCTTCCCTGGTGGCGCAGTGGTTGAGAGTCCGCCTGCCGATGCAGGGGACACGGGTTTGTGCCCTGGTGCGGGAGGATCCCACATGCCGCGGAGCGGCTGGGCCCGTGAGCCATGGCCGCTGAGCCTGCGCGTCCGGAGCCTGTGCTCCGCAGTGGGAGAGGCCATAACAGTAAGAGGGCCGCGTACCGCAAAAAAAAAAAAAAATTGCATAATATTCCAGTAAAATAATTTTTAGTAACAACAAATGTAATAAATAACCAGAACTCCATAACTTCCTATTCCTTATCTTACTACATTTTATCTATGCTCTGGAGATTATTTATATCTATTATATATGTTATGATGGAAATATCACATAATGGTGTATTAATGTACAACTGTTTTCAACATGCATTCAGTGATGTCACACTGTAACTTGGAGCTGGCTCTCATGGGAGTATTTATATCATGAAAATTGGTATATACTACAAATCAGGGCTTGATTTGTTGTTTTTGTTAATTGTGTAGAAAGTGATAAAAATGTTGATAAAGCAGATTAACTATCAACCATTTTAGCAAAGAAATAGCTCATGTCAGTTTGTCAAGCTCTGACATTTATCCTTGTTTCATTTTCATCTTTCATGTTAATGTAACCAAGATATGAGCCCACTGGTGTTATAACTATATGTATTTATCAAATTCAGCCATAGTCTGACTAAGGATACAAGAGTTTGAAAAAATGCAGCGTAAGCATTCTGTGAGAATCAATTGACTATATGGAATTTATAACAGATAGTATTGTACATTTTATTTTTATTTGAAAATTTAGTGCTACACATGCTTTTTATCAAGAAAAACAATAATAAACTCATTTATGTATCTCTGCATACATTTTTTTCCCAGATAACCAGTTGCTAAACATCTCCTGATATATCCTAAAGCCCAAAATATAGTAATAGCACAAAAGATGGAGTTAAAGTGTTATTACTTGCATTTTCTGAGAGACAGGAAGGTTATTAATTTAAGATCAAGAATGCAAGTTGTAATTTCTAAGGTGGCCATTTAAAGAATTAGTAAACAACAACTTAATAGAATGATAGATGATAACACAATAGAAACTCCTATCCAGAAAGAGTAAAGCATTTTATCCATTTCTATTTAATATAAGTACTGACATATTTGGATTTAAAAGAATCATTTCATTAATTTTTTTATTTAGTCCATTTAATTTTATTTCTTTTTTTATTTTTATTTTCTCGAGTGTATGGGTAGACTCTTAACAAAATTGTTAACATTTCTATATATTGATTTTGGCCTGACTTTTCACTACATGTTATATTGCATGTCATTAAATATTCTTTGAAACATCATTTTTAATGGCAATGTAAAAAACTCATTATATGTACTATTATTTATCCTCTCCCTTATTGGTGCGTATTTGCTTTTAATGAGCTGTTATGAGTAATGTTATGAATAGTATCCTTTACCACACCTTTCTTTGGTAAATCTATGATTATTCCCATAGGGTAGATTCCTGAGAAAAGAATAAAAAGGTATGGATTGTTTTAAGCAATTTATATATATCGCTAAGTGCTAGTTTACATCCCCTCTAGTAGTTGAAAAATGATCCTTTTTCACTAGTTTTGTTAGCATTGAACATTATTACTTAAAAATATCTTTTCCAATTTTTAAAATTGAAAATACATATTCATTGCCATTTTGATTTGCATTTCTTTGCTTACTATTAAAGCTAAATAGTTTTGCAAGTTTATAGGCCATTTATATATCTTCTGTGAATTGTTTGTTCATACCTTTTGCCTTAAGTTTTTTCCTTTTTTTTTTTTTTTTTTTTGGCCATGCTGCGCAGCTTGTGGGATCTTAGTTTTACAACCAGGGATTGAACCCGGACCCTCAGCCATGAGAGCACAGAGTCCTAACCCTTGGACTACCAGGGAATTCCCTTTTGCCTTAATTTTCCAAGTGATCTTCCTTTTTAAAAAATGTTCCTGTATTTTCATGATGAGCAACTGATTGGTGGAATTATGTATAACAAGATTGATGAACTTCTGTTAAGTATTTACTGAGATCCTAACTTTAAGACTTGTGATAGATACAAAACATATAACATCCCAAGGAGCCCATAAGGTTAGTGAACAGCTGTTAATTCATCATATAACCTGACCTAATTCATAGTAGAGTATATAACTAAGGGCCAGGTGTGTATAATAGACAGACAGTAAGTGTATATGCAAGGAAATACTAGTAATTGGCAAATATTTTTGATGGACTTGGGGCATGCACTGAGCCTTGAAGGAAGAACAGTGTGTAGACTGAAGGAAGCCATCTAAACACAAATAGCTTGAAGACAGAATATATGTGTGCAGGTGAGTAGAAGAAGTAGGATTTGTGAGAGAGTACTTTTAGCAGATGAGTCGATGCTGGCATTAATTGAGATAATTGGTGGCATTAGACACATGATTTGATTTAGCATCTAGTAGATTGTGATCCCTTTCCATTCAAAATTTATTTCAAGATCCACTATTGAGGTAAAAACCAGCAATAACAACAAGGAAGACAGTGATGACCACGTCAACAAGAAAAGAGGGCAATGTGCCTCCCAGAAGGGGTGCTATCTGAAAGTCACTTTAGTGTCAGCACTAAACAAGGAAGGCTGAGGGAGACCCTTCCTGGAATAGCTGTCACACACAGTAAAATCAAATATAGATGTGTAAGTGATCTGCTGTACCTCTCCCCACTACAGAGAGAAAGGAGAAATGAATCCTTAATGTATGATTTTTACAGACTTCTCTTGGGATCATAGTATTTTTAGATTATTTGAGCAATTTAAACATTTTCCTCCCAACACTTCCAGTTCCTTTAAAGCAGACAACAAAATAATTATAAGCATTCAAATCATAATGCAAATAATTTTGGAGTTTCCTCTTAATTGGTACTGGACCTGCCTTCCTACTTTAAATAACAAGAAAACTGGTCAAAATGTATGAAGCATTGGAAATAGGCAGTGTAGGACAGAGGGGGGAAACAAATGATGTGAGCTCTACAGGGCTTTCTGTGTGGAAGGGCTTTCTGGACTGTAGTGCAGCTAGCAGAGCACTGTAGTCTCATCGAGCAGAGAAGAAAAAAATCAGAGGGTCTATAAAATACATCTATTTGATGTGACATCAAAAGATGTCACATCTCTTCTCCAAACACCCACTAATGGTTTCCCACCTCAGGAAAAAAAAACATCTATTAGGCCGTAGAAGTCTCACTCCCTGCCATTACCTCTGTCCCTAGTCCCTTCTTCTTAGTTCATGCATCTTGAAGTACCTACAGGAATCCCATCTTGAAGTACTTCAGAATCTTGAAGAGCTTCTGAAACTCCAGGCTTTTCCTCAAACAAGGCAGATTCTTTGCCTTCCCTTTTCCTTTTCTTGGAACCCTTTTCCCAAAATGCCCCTACGTCCTTGCCATGATATATACATAGATACATGGATTTTTCCCCCCTTACTTTATTCAGGTCTCCACTTAGTTCTCACCTCTTATAGACAGGCCCTCCATGGCCACCATACACAACATACTTCTCCCAAATCATCTCTCTCTGCCACACCCCTTACCTCATATCATTTATCTTCATAGTATTTATTACCTCAGGAGGTACTCTTCTTTTATTTGTTCATTGAATGTCTCTCTTTAGCATTATTTAAGCTCCATGAATTCAGAAATGTGCCTATTTTCTCTACGGCTCTGTGCCCAAGATACATGATAGGTGCTCAATAAACATGAATTGAATGATGAATGGCTGAAGAGTATTCCAGACAAGAGGGGCAGCAAGCATAGACTTTGTAGAGGGCTTGAGAGCAAGGGTTTTATTTAGCTGAAAATGGAATGGCCAGAAGTGTCAGCATGAGGAGGAAGGCATGAGGAAACAATTCCAGATCAGTCTGGCTGCAGCATGGGGCATCTGAAGACAAGCCAAATCAAGTCAGGGAGAGCCTTGAATGCTAACCAAGGTTTGCTTGATTTCTTAATGTCCTTGGAAATCCACAAGAGCAACTGGCACTGAGGACCTTTAAGTGGTGGAGTGATTTGTTTAATGTAGTATTTCCAGAAGATGAAATTGGCATCAGAGAGAAAGAAGCTACCTGAAAGCAAGTAGCTCCTGAGGGCTGCCTAGGTCCGGCTGATTAACAAGATATCATGAGCATTAGCTCACTGTCACAATAATGTGGAATTTTGGTGATCAAAAGGAAAATCACTAAAATAGGACACTTTTTATCTTGACTGTTGGTTGCCAAGCATCCTCTGTGGATTATCAAAGGGCTATGTATAAAGAAGGTTGAAATACATTATTATCCTTGCAGGACTCCTATTATAGTGAACCATTGATTTCTCCTCCCCAAACCCCAGGGACATTGTGAGCTCAATGCAAGGACCTAATAGGAATTTCTGCAAAAGTGCTCCATATCCATTTGGCTGAGTCCCTCAAAGGAGAAAGATGTAACTTAGTGACCTTTGTACTTTATTACAATTAATAGCCCTTAACATTCAGATTGCCCCTCATTCCCAATTTCATTCTCAGCAATTAGTGACTGCCCTCATAATTAGTTATTTCACTGAGCACTTTCTAAGAGGCAGGCTCCACTTTATGGATAAGGAAACTGAGGCCCCCAGAGACTAAGCAAATTCCCTGAAGTTCCACATTAAGGCTGGGGTGAGCAAAAAGTGGGGTGTGGCAGTGTTTTAGTCCCTAAGTTATGCTGGGTCAGTTTTATGATTAACATGGAAACTCTTATGTATGCACTGGTGCTAGAATATTATCACATGATTTTCAAAAGGGACACCAACATTTGGTGACATCTAGTTATTACTAATCAGAATTTATATCATCTAGGACAATGAGAGTGATAAAAATTATAACCATTAAGTAATAATAAAAGTCAGTGAGGGCTTCCCTGGTGGCGCAGTGGTTGAGAGTCCGCCTGCCGATGCAGGGGACACAGGTTCGTGCCCCAGTCCAGGAAGATCCCACATATGCCGCGGCTGGGCCCATGAGCCATGGCCGCTGAGCCTGCACATCCGGATCCCAAAAAAAAAAAAAAAAAAAAGTCAATGATTTAATGCTTTTAACTTTTCAGACTTTCACATCAATTTCTTTCTCATGATACTTACTATATCCTTATGAGTTTAGGAATGATAGTCATTCTTATCCCTATTTTATAAGTGAGCTAAAAAGACACAGTTTTGTTTGACTGCTTCTCAAATGTTTAGAAGCCATGCCTCCTTCATGTATTCAATAAGATTCTCATTTTTTAATTTATTCATACTTAGCAAATACTTGTATCAACTATGTGGCAGATATTACAGGCTCTAGATCTACTTTGATGAATGAAATAGGCAGTCTTAGGTCTTATGGATCTCACATTTCAGTAGGGAAGACAGGAAATAAACAAGTAAAGAAATGTATATTTGCAAATTGATTGAAGAGATAGGAAGGGTTTAGATGTAATATTAAAAAAATGTCAGCAAGAATTCTTAGATAAGAAAATCAGGGAAAACCTCTCTGAGAAGATTATGTTGAGAGCTTAGACCAACATTGAAAAGAGAACAGCCATACAAAGCACAGGAGAAGGTATTTACATGCAGAGGTAATAACGTGTATGAACATCTTGAAAAAGGAAACATTTAACATGGAGGAGAAACTGAAAGAAGGCCAATGTCTCTGGAGCATAAGAATGATGGCGTAAGAGGTGGCTGAAGGATTAGGCAGGGGCCATGTCATTCATATTTGGATTATAGAAAAGAGTTTGGCTTCATTCCAAGTAGCAAAGGATGGCAATGGAGGTTTTAAGCAAAAGAGTGATATGATCAAAATTATGGGTTAGGAAAGAGCATCATGGCTATAGTGTGGGGAATAGATTGAAGGTTAGGTGGGCTGGAGAGGGCAGAAGAGTGAAAGCAGGGAAACACTGAGAGGAAAGTTTTTACTGTAGTCTAGGACAAGGGTGATGTTGGTGCTGATAGTAGAGATGGGACAGATTCAAAATATATTTTTGGAAGTAGAACCAATGAGACTTTAAATGGATTCAATGTTGGGTAGGGAAAAAGAAGCAATCTTGGATGATTTCCAGTCTCTGGCATTAGCAACTGATAGATGTCAGAGCCCCTTACTGGCAACAAAAGGGAAAAATATCCAGTTTCCAGATTTCAGGAGAGAACAAGGGTTCAACTTTGAACCGACAAGTTTGGGAGTGAAAATATGTAATTGCATATGGATCTGGGGTGTAAAGGGATGGTACTCTTGATATTATGAATTTAAGAGTCATCTACATAAAGATAGCATTGTAAGTCATGGGAATGGAGGAGATCATTTACTGAGAGACTCTAAGAATGAAAAAAGAGGGTTGAGGACAAAATCCTGCATTTTTACAGGCATTTATTATCTCATATGCCATAATCACACACTTAGCAAGTCAAATTGACTACTTACTTATTTATTTTTTTCTCAATTTAGTTGTAGTGGATAACAAGATCTACCTTGGGGCATGGCTGGGAGAAGAGAAATAGGAAGTCATGTGATGGGCGCAATAACTACTATGTAGAACGAACAGAATTAATAATGGGAAATTATTATTTATTTCACTAAAATATTTAACATACTACAATTTCTAATTTACTTTTTGCATTTTACAGTTATAAATTCACAATTTACAATTTTAAATTCATTGTCTATAAATTTACCTCCCCTACACACAGTGAACTCTTTAAGGCAGGGATGATTTTTTATTTATTTTTAATCCCCAATACCTTGAACACTGCTGGGTACATTTTACATGCACAAAGAGCTTTATGAAAATATTAGAGTCTACTTTATAGTGCCAAGTAGAGAGTTCAAGTTCTAGATGTGTGTGTTAGGTGGAAATGTGTAACAACATGTTTTTAAGCATCTTTTAGATTTAACATTAAAAAATCACTGTAATTTTAAACTGGATTACCTGGCTTTAATAACATTTTTTTTTTTTTTTGTGGTACGTGGGCCTCTCACTGCTGTGGCCTCTCCTGTTGCGGAGCACAGGCTCCGGACGCGCAGACTCAGAGGCCATGGCTCACGGGCCCAGCCGCTCCACGGCATGTGGGATCTTCCTGGACCGGGGCACGAACCCATGTCCCCTGCATTGGCAGGTGGACTCTCAACTACTGCGCCACCAGGGAAGCCCTAATTACATTTTAATGATTACATTTTGGAGAGGTGGAAATGAGGTAGAACAATCAAGATCTGGTGTGTTGTGCTACAGATAACCTGACAAGTTTATAAGGCACCCTTGGATCCAGAGAGTTATACACTGGTTGAACTTTCTATTCAGTTTGAGACTTGTGATGCATTTTCATTTACGTGAAGATAACATAATGCTTCCTCCTTTTTATAAAAAGAGGGAAAACTTTGTTTTCAATTATATGTGGAATCTAAAAAATAAAACAAACAAATATAACAAAATGAAACAAATTCACAGATACAGAGAACAGACTGGTGGTTGCCAGAGTAGAGGGAAGGGGAAAATGGGTGAGAGGGATTAAGAGGTACAAACTACTAGGTATAAAATAGATAAGTTACAAGGATATAATGTACAACACAGGATATATAGCTAATATATTATAATAAATTTGCAAAGTGTATAACCTATAAAATATTGAATTACTATGTTGTACACCTGAAATTAATATATTTTAAGTCAGTTATACTTTAATTTAAAAATACTTCAAATTTTTAGTAGATCAATTTACAAAGGAGCATTTTAACAGAGCTTTATCTTGAGTAACAAACTTATGGCATAGCCTGCCTTGTTTAGGCTTGTATCAATCTTCCATATTATATTTTAAATGCAAAATTTCAAATCAGCATGAGTTCTATCTTATCCATTCTTTGATGCCAGATAAAAATGTCCTAGAATAAAAATCTAAATAACCCACACATGGAAAATCATAAGTCCTCAGGAAAATGTTAAAGTGAAAAGACTTTTAAAAATCACATCTGAAATATCTTATGTAACAAACATGCATGATTTGTGAAATATTAAACTAACAAGAGCATAATTTTTCCCTCCTGAACGTAAAATTTCTGGGAAACTGAGAGGCCATAGTGTCTGGCACAGCCATGGCTGTGAGCAGCAGGAGTGACAGGGGAATTCAATGGTTGGACCATCAGAGGAGTCAGTTTTTTGTCAGAAGAGATGCTTGGCCTGGCACCTGCAGGGAGCTCACTGGAACTCACCTGGATATCCTTTGTACTAAAGGAGCAAACTTGCAGTATCTACTGAAAGTTTTAGCAGTTTATTTGTCCTTTTTGTTCAATATGTGTCATTTAACTGAGCCATTTTGGTGGAGGCCAAGGATGGTTCAAGAACCTGGAATGGGGTAAGGTTTGTGGTTAGACTCAGTCATAGGTTGTATTATAGGTATGGAGTGAAGCACAAGGGTGAGGTGAGGTTGACTTCTGTGCATACTACTTGATAATAATTATAAAGAAACATAAAGTATAATAATTGTAGCTTACAAAGTATCCCTAAAATAATTTAGTAAAACTATACACTTGTTCAGTTTTCAATTGGCAACTGATATTTGTCATTGTTTATTTATTTATTTTTAAAATATTCATCTTATATTTTAAAATTTATTTTACTTTTGACTGCACTGGGTCTTTGTTGCTGCACGCAGGCTTTCTCTAGTTGCGGCAAGCAGGGGCTACTCTTCATTGCAGTGTGCGGGCTTCTCATTGCGGCGGTTTCTCTCGCCAAAACTGACACATGGGCTCAGTAGTTGTGGCACGTGGGCTTCAATAACTGTGGCATGTGCAGAGCGCAGGCTCAGTAGTTGTGGCTCATGGGCTTAGTTACTCTGCAGGGTGTGGCATCTTCCTGCACCAGGGATTGAACCCATGTCCCCTGCATTGGCAGGCGGATTCTTAACCACTGCATTGTCAGGGAAGCCCATGTCATCATATATTTAAATACTTTCAAAAATGTCATTTTCCACGTGGTAGAAATATTAAAAATTTAAAATAAATCTGTTAGACCATGCTTTACATTTTTCCAATAAAATTTAAGTACAATAATAATAATAAATACTTATTACCATTCATTTAAAACACATGAACAACTTTACTTTTTTAAATAAAGTGGTAAATTTTATTTTATTTTTTTATTATTTTTTATTTTCTGGCTGTGCCACGTGGCATGCAGGATCTTGGCTCCCAGACCAGGGATCGAACCTGTGCCCCCTGCAGTGGTAGCACAGAGTCTTAACCATCAGACCATCAGGGAAGTCCCATTAAAACACATGAACAGGGCTTCCCTGGTGGCGCAGTGGTTGAGAGTCCGCCTGCCGATGCAGGGGACACTGGTTGTGCCCTGGTCTGGGAAGATCCCACATGACGCGGAGCAGCTGGACCCGTGAGCCATGGCCGCTGAACCTGCACGTCCGGAGCCTGTGCTCTGCAACGGGGGAGGCCACAACAGTGAGAAGCCAGCGTACCACAAAAAAAAACCACATGAACAACTTTAAATAAAATAAAATTCTTTTTACTCTTCAAACTAGTATTTTTTAGTCTACTTTCTCTGAATAATTTTATCCTAATTTCATGTGTTTTGTGCTTGAAAGGCTTTACAGATCACCTGAACATACTTCTCTACAATAAACCATGTATATAAATTGAGATTTAATTTTTTAAATGTTTCCTGTAACCATAAGACTGTTAAGTGTTAAAATTATCTTCCACATTAAGTTACAGTAGTTGTCTTAAGTACACCATTGATCAAAACAATATGTTATATTTCAAAAATGATCAATAATCATTAAGTATAAAAGTAATATTTTACTGGAAATTCATCTCTTAATGAGATAGATGTCTTTTTATTCTTTCATTGGCTCATATCTATGAATGAATATTACTTATTGCTAGAATCATATAGTTACTGCATAAATTCTGCTCCTATTTTTTTTATAGTTGTAAGCACTAAGAAATCATATTCACATAAATAAGGGGATGGGAATGGAAGGAGCAACGTTACTCAATTCTTTGATCTTCTTCAGAGATATATGCCAGAATTCACAGTCATCTAGCATCATAAATTATTTTTAATCTATTAGCTGACAACTTAAGTCCTCCTTAGTTTTGCTGAAGGTAAAGAATTAGAAACCACCTAGCTTTCAGAAAAAAATTTGTCACCTACTTATTAGATTCATACAGTTTTTCAGCATCTCCACCAGTATGTGTCCCTTTGTTTTGTTGTCATAGATTTTCATATGGGGTATTTTACCAGAGAAAGACTCCAGGATTGGTGGGAGCTATGCCTTTCTATCTTAAACAAGAAGAAAAGAGGTTTTGTTTAAAGCAGGTGGAAAGTTTAAAAAATTGCATGATGTCTTTAACGTTCTCAAGGGGACTAATTTTATATAAGAGTACCCAAGGAAGTTGGGCACTCAGAACTCTTGGAAAGACTTCATACAACAGCAGGGGTACATGAAGCAGAAGTACCACAGACTGAAGCCCCTAGTGTAGCCCCTTACCATTAGCCTCATATCATAACAGCCTGGCAAGAACATCTTCCACTTATTACTACCCGATTTATATATTCGTGGGTTATATGGAAATTACTTACCTATGGGATATAGATATATGCATTGTAAAGGATAGATAGTAGTTAAGTATATAAAAATAGACCAACATACTAAAATATGTTATCAGGGAGAGATTATATTGGGGGGAATAGGGTAAAGAAAGTCTATAAGGATGGTAACTGGTACATTTGATGCAGTTCCACATCTGGGTATCTATCATTTTTATTTTTTTCTTTTTTGGCCACGCCGTGCAGCATGCAGGATTTTATTTCCCTGGCCAGGGATCGAACACGTGCCCCTTGCAGTGGAAGTGCGGATTCTCCACCACTGGACTGCCAGAGAAGACCCTGGGTATCTATCCTAATAAAAATATGCTAAATAAGGATAATATTTTTGCAAAACAAATATTTATTGCAATATTTTTTACAATGGTGAATAAATGAAATAAACTTAAATGCTAGCTCATGATATACTGATTTAATAAATATGGCACAATACTTCAAGATATATTTTCCACGTATTAAAATTATGCTTTATGAAGATTATGGAATAATCTCAACAAATATTTGCTATGTTAGTTAATTTATACAAATTAATTTGTTTATGCAAAATTCAATGTCAAATACAATAAAAACTAGGAGAAAAGCATGCATATGAGGAAAGACAAGGAAAATACATGAAGGTAATAATTATCTTGGATTTATATGTTTGTGTGTTTTCTCCCCCTTTTCCTCAAATAGAGGAAATGTGATTATATTGAACTTGTGATTATATTTCTTCTTTGAAGGTGTGTATATATTAGATACAGACAAGTATTATAAGTAACTATATATAAATATATAGTTATATAATTTATTATATTTATTTTATAATAAATGTACATATTTTATTAATTTTTAAAAGTAATACATGAACATAGTAAAATGGCCAAACAGATCAAAAAATTTTTAACCTTACAAAATTAAAATATTTTTTAAAATTTTTGTCCAGTTTTATTGAGATATAATTGATACACAGCACTGTATAAATTTAAGATGTACAACATAATGATTTGACTTACATATATTGTGAAATAATTACTACAATTAGTTTAGTTAATGTCCATTATCTCCTATAGATACAAAAAAAAAAGAAGATAAAAATTTTAAAAATGTTTTTCCTGTGATGAGAATTCTTAGGAGTTACTTTGTTCAACTTTTTTTTTTAATTTATTTTATTTCATTTATTTATTTTTGGCTGAGTTGGGTCTTTGTTGCTGCACGTGGGATTTCTCTAGTTGCAGCGAGTGGGGGCTACCCTTCGTTGCAGTGTGCGGGCTTCTCGTTGCAGTGGCTTCTCTTGTTGCAGAGCAGTGGGTCTAGGCACGTGGGCTTTTCAGTAGTTGTGGTATGCAGTCTTCAGTAGTTCTGGCTCTCAGGCTCTAGAGCACAGGCTTAGTAGTTGTGGTGCACGAGCTTAGTTGCTCTGCGGCGTGTGGCATCTTCCCAGACCAGGGATTGAACCCATGTCCCCTGAATTGGCAGGTGGTGGATTATTAACCACTGTGCCACCAGGGAAGTCCCTCAACTTTCATATGTATGTTTATGCATATCTATATCTATATATCATACTACAGTGTTAAATACAGTTATCATGTTGTACATTACACCCCGAGTGCTTATTTATCTTATAAGTGGAAGTTAGTAACTTTTGACCATCTTCATCCAATTCCTCCTACTCTCTGCTTCTGGTAACCACAAATCTGATCTCTTTCTCTATGTCTGAGTTTGTTCATTTGCTTGGTTTTTTTGTTTGTTTAGATGCCACATATAAGTGAAATTATATTGTATTTATTTTTCTCTGACTTATTTCACTTAGTATAATGCTCTCAAGTTCCATCCATTTTGTTGCAAATAGCAGGACTTCCTTCTTTTTCATGGCTGAATAATATTCCACAAATACTTTATCCATTCATCCATTGATGGACACTTAGCTTGATTCCATGTCCTGGCTATTGTAAATAGTGCTGCTATGAACATGGGGATGCAAATATCTCTCTCTTCAACATAATGTTTTAGTTTCCTCTGGATATATTCCCAGAGGTGGAATTGCTGGATCTTATGGCAGTTCTATTTTTAATTTTTTGAGGAATCTCCATACTGTTTTTCATACTGATTGTACCAGTTTACAATCCCACCAACAGTAAACAAATGTTTTCTTTTCTCCACATCCTCACCAGCATTTATCTCCTTTCTTTTTGATGCTAGTCATTATAACAGGCACGAGGTGATATCTCATTGTGGTTTTGATTTGCATTTCTCTAATGATTAGTAAAAACTTACAAAAAAATTATTTTTATTTCAATTCAGCTTTCCAGGGCTTAATAACCATTGACTACTATTTGTATATACTTCTAGAAACTTTCTATGAAGGTACACGAATGTCAATGCATATATACATAAATGAGAAGATGGTGATCACATGCTTTTACATAAATAAGTTCAGTTTTGGGGCAAACTTCATTTTCTTACAGCTGTAGAACTTATGGTAACTTGTTTCTGAAAGCCAACAAGATCATCTCTGATTTCAGGGAAAGCCTAAGCCCTTTTTAAAAGGCTTTCTACTTGTTAAGTCAGGACTGTCCAGGATAATTTCCCTTTTGATTAAATTCAACTTATTTAGGGTTTTAATTACATCTGCAAAATTCCTCTATATTCCTCTATTGTATTATATTCCTCTATATTCCTCTATTGTATTATAATGTAACCTACTCAAGGGAGTGGGATCCATTACCTTTGCCATATAATGTAACTTAATCATGAACATAACACCAGGGGGCAGAGATTATGGGGCCATTTTGGAACTCTGCTTACCATAGTATCTATAAGAGATGTTGGGGACAATAAACATAATGACTTGAAAGAAACACGTGACAGGAATCCACAGTGTTCTAACCTCAGGTTGATACAGAGATAAATAAGCAAACACACACACACACACACACACACACACACACACACACTTACAATTAAACATGGGGTGATAGTGCAAAAATAGAAGCATGTATAAGGCACCATGGTAGTTCAGAATAAGGAGCCCCCAGTTCTTTCTGGAAAGGGAAAAATCAGAGAAATCTTCCTAGGAGAGGATGAATAAGAATAATGAGATAAACAAATACAGAACAGATACACAAAGTGAGGAATGATGATCAACAGATAACTATCTTTGACATTTACCTAATAGTATATATATTTAAAATAGTTTGATATTTTATTCATTTTGGGCTTTTGTATTTATTTTTTAAAATATTGCATTATAACATTACTTACCTTGATTACTGATTTTTTTTTTTGGAGTCTTCTTAAATTTCACATCTGAGGCAAAAGCCTCACCCTCTTCAAACTAGTCTTATCCCTGAGCATCAAATAATAGAAATATGCAGGGAACTGCAATTATTAAGGTATTGCTGAAGTACACGGAAAGAGTAGGAGAATTGAAAGGAGGGAAGCTAGAAAAACTGGCTGGGGTAAGATGATGAAAGGTCTTGTTTGTTCTCTGAAGATAATCTCCAAAGACTTTACCCTGTGGATCACAGGGATGAGTCATGTTTTGAAACTGGAGAGTGACCAGATGAGACTGTCGTTTAGAAAAGATGACACTGACAAAACCATGGAGGCTAGTTTGGAGACATTTGTTATTTTCTGTTAAAAGAGAACAATTAGGAGGCTGCAGTAGTTGTCATCCAAGGTAAGTAATTATACTTACGTTATCCATAGTATTTGGCTCACTGAAAAGTATTTTAATTTGGGGATTCACTGGCAGAAACTGAGAATATCTTTTTGCAGACCATGTTAGATGGCTCTTTTGACTCTCTAAACGGTAGACCTTTCGCTAAGGTGGTTTTTTTTTTATGGCAATCACATTTATGGCTGAAGCATTTCTGTAACTATATGCAGCTTATTTCACCTGAGAAATTTTTAAAAAAACATCCTTGTTGGAGTATAATTACTTTACAATGTTGTGTTAGTTGCTGCCGTATAACAAAGTGAATCAGCTATACGTATATATGTATCCCCATATCCCCTCCCTCCTGCATCTCCCTCCCATCTTCCCTATCCCACCCTGCTAGGTGGTCACAAAGCACCGAGCTAATCTCCCTGTGCTATGCGGCTGCTTCCCACTAGCCATCTATTTTACATTTTGTAGTGTCTATATGTCCATGCCACTCTCGTCACCTGAGAAATGTTTTTGCTAAGATACAATGTTCTTATATGTGATGCCAGAATTGAGTCTGAGCCTATAGTTTTTATTGCATTTATATGAAGCGATGTTATGTTGGGAGTTAGGCACATGAATTCTTACCATAAAGAATTGAACAATCCAGTTTTATAATTGCTTCAGGATCATCGATTGCCTATTTTGTCTCTGTTCAAAGTACCCAAAGGAAATCTTCCTACGGCCATTGAAGATATAGGAGTCTGCAGATGGAGGCCATAACTATATAGTGTTGGCTGTGTATTGAATATACAACTAGTGAAAACTGATTCAAGGAAGGGAGCCAGGATTACAGTTGGATGCTTGATTGGAAGGGCTGATATAACAAAGAGGCCAATCTATAAAAGACTATTTTACATAGTCAAGAGGTGGCATTTTTTAAAAAAGTATTTACTGCCTTGAAATATTCTAAATAGACACAACACAAATGCCAATAGGATCATATAGCCCTTTATATGTCAACTTTATTTAATATCTCTAATACCAGCCCCCATCCCACATCGTCATATTTTCAGAATTTTTTTCTTACAAACTACGTCATGACACCAGTCCCAGATTGTTTTCTTGTTTGTTGATAAAAATTGAAGACACCAGGAAGCTTTACTTAAATATTGGGGTTTTTCTTTTTATTTATTTATTTGGCTGCACTGGGTTAGTTGCCACATGCAGGATCTTTAGTTGCAGCATGTGGGATCTAGTTCCCTGACCAGGGGTCAAACCTGGGCCCCCTGCATTGGAAGCATGGAGTCTTAGCCACTGGACCATCAGGGAAGTCTCAGGGTTTTCCTTTTTCAATTATAACAGGATTTAACTTTTTTAGTGTTTCTTGTTGCATAAAATAGCCATCAGTTAACTAGAAAATGCCATGATTGATTCTTGAAATTAGGGACAGAGGTTTTAATTTTAGGGTTAATTGGAAACTTTTGGAAACAAAAGTAAACTCCCAAAATCAAACCAAAAATTTTAGCTTCCTTGGAGCTTGTAGTATATATCACTGAACTGACATGTTATAAAGTTTTGTGAATGTTCTGAGCATGCGAATAAAGAGATACAGTCCCAAAAGAAAATTGGCCAAAGATTTAAGCCGGATGCTTCCATAGCTGGCACCATTTCAGCAGCTCCAAAAATATCTTCCCGCCTCTAGAATGTACTCCATCCTTAAAATCTCACTACACATGACACGATTTTTTATTTCATAGTAGAATTTGAAAAAACAAGGTTGAAAACATATATCTTCCTAATAGAGTTTACATTTTTTTTTTTATGTGGTACATGGGCCTCTCACTGTTGTGGCCTCTCCCGTTGTGGAGCACAGGCTCCGGACGCGCAGGCTCAGCAGCCATGGCTCACGGGCCCAGCCGCTCCGCGGCATGTGGGATCTTCCCAGACGGGGGCACGAACCCGCGTCCCCTGCACCGGCAGGCGGACTCCCAACCACTGCGCCACCAGGGAAGCCCTAGAGTTTACATTTTAATTAAATTTTTATTAAAGTAAAAATTACTGATAGCTGAGCTTTTCCTGGAAGACCACTGTGATAAGAGAAGAGTCCTGATATACTGAATGGGAGGATACCTTTTTGGAGAGAAAGGAAGGGAATAGAAAAGGAGACATATTGGTCACAGTCCCATTTTACCTTTACCCATTGTACTTAACAACAAGCATAAAATCTAAATTTCAACTGAAAATGAAATAAGATGATTTGCTGAAAACTTCAAACAATACAAAAGTGTATAAAGCGCAATGCTTACCCTCTACTGAGGATCGCCAGTTTCTTAGACCTCTCTCCAGAAGCAACTTGTTAGGAAATGTTGAAGTTTATTTCCCCAGAAATACTCGAATATACAAACATATATGCATATATGATATACTAGTATACATAGGGTGTATACGTATGTGTGCATTGTGTGTGTGTGTCTTTATTCTCTTTAGTTACCTAAATGAAAATAGAAAATGCCTTACTTCTCCTAACAACGTGTCTTCAAGATTACTCCTTATCAGCCTACACAGACAAGCTCATTCTCTTTAGTATCTGCAAAGCTAGGGTTTCTCAATCTTGGCACTATGGATATTTGGGGCCAGATAGTTCTTTGATGTGGAGGCCGGTCATGTGAATTGTAGGATGTTAGCAGCATCTCTGGCCTAAACACACTAGTGACAGTAGCACCTTCCCAGTCATAAAACCCAAAACTATCTCCAGAAGTTGCCAAATGTTCCTTGATGTGCAAAATTGCCCTTGGTTGAGAAATGTGGCTTTAGGGCCCCCTATTATATAAATATGTACTCCCTTTTGATAAATATTTAGGTTGTTCTCAATTTCTGAAATCACACAAAAAATGCTGCACTGAGCATTCCAAATTCATTGTCTCTGAGTACATGTATAAGCCTATCTGTAGAATAAATTCCTAGATGAATTCACGTGTCAAAGAGGATGGGTAATTTACATTTTTATGGATATTGCCAAATTGCCCTTCTTTTATACCTATTTTGCCTTAGAACTACTCTGTCAGAATTACTTGCTGATCTCTGGGTAGGGAAGAGGATGCTCAATAAATGTTTATATCAGTTATTCAAAAGCTCTAAAGCAATGATAGCAGCAGTCAATTGCATTGACCAAGGCTATGCTGGAGAAGAAGATGACATGTCAAATGTTTACAGGAGCCTGGGAGAGGAGGAAAGGCAGCCAATTAAGAGAGGATGAGAAAGCAAACATTTATCGCATGTCTTCTATGTGCAGGTGCTGTAATACGCACTTTACGTATGTTGCCTCTAAGGTGTTAGGAATTATCATTATGGCCCCTGCAGGGATTGACTTGGGTCTCTGGGAGTGGACCTAAACCAGGTGAGCAGGCTTAAGTACTAAACACTGCCAACATCAGTGCAAGTGCTGTGTCCCTTGTGCAGAGATAATAACCAACTTCTCAACAGCCTGATGATAGACTGTTTCATAGCAGGTATATTTCATTGAAATAGTCCATTCCTCCAGCCCTTCCAAGAGTCCTATGATAGATGCTTATGTCATATTTTAATCCCCAAATCACAAACTAGTGGCTAAAATGTTGGATTGGCCCACAGACATGGTTTGGTTGTCTCCTACGTTGTTATACAAAAATTGAGCCAACATTTAAAAATCAAGAGATGTTACAGAAAATCTTGAGTTCTGGTTTCTCTTTTTAAAGGGTAGAAACCTCCAACAGTGGGTAGGCATTCCACCTGGCAACAACAGGCATTAGATGAGTGAGTAGCAGATGCCTCTTAAGACAGGACATTTGCTCTCCAGTTTATCCTAGTCTCCACCACTCCCTAATGCCTCCTTGACATAAAGGTGTAGGCTCAGCTGCTATTGAAACAATAACCCTGATATATATCTTCCAGTTGAGAAGTTCCTTGTTGTAAACATTCTTTAAGTCACAGTGAAA
The DNA here is from genome assembly GCF_003031525.2 of Neophocaena asiaeorientalis asiaeorientalis. Lineage (NCBI taxonomy): Eukaryota > Metazoa > Chordata > Mammalia > Artiodactyla > Phocoenidae > Neophocaena > Neophocaena asiaeorientalis. The sequence continues at coordinate 1,202,543 of NW_020173231.1, read as the reverse complement.
GGAAAGTTAAAAGGGAGAAACAAGCAACGAGAAAAATTGTAAAGAAGATAAGCCCAGATCAATGGTTCTCAAATCTGTCTGCACATTAGAATCATATTAAAAGGCTTTTAAAAATTATGCATGCCTGAATCTCACCTCCTCACCTTCATTGATTTGAGAAGAATCCCAAGCATCAGTAGCTTTAAAGGGTATTCAAGTGATACTAATGTAGAGAAATTAGATACATATCTTAGTCCTAAATTAGGTCACTGGGTAACCTGGCACCTATAAGTACTTCAGCTTTGGATTACCTATCCCAAGCCAATCACTTTAACCACATTGCTTATACAGTTGTCACTTCATAAACTAGTAAAGTTATATTCAAAGCAAAGCACACTTCAGGACATAATAGACACTAAGTAAACTTAAGTAATTTTTTACTCACCTTGAGCCTGTGTGGGTCACTGCTCCTCTTTTCTCCCATTTTATCTGACTAACCCAGTCCATCTTATCTTCAGTGTACCATATTAATTCCTCTTTACTGTGCCCTTTCTTCCTCTCATTAACAATTCCGGTTTTCAAATGAAAAAACTGGATCTTAGAGAGCTCAGTCAACTTAGTGAAGATTATTCTCCTGGTAAAGGGCAGACTTAAGACTCAACTCGCCTTTTTCTGATTCCAAAAATCCATGCTCTTTCCAACCATACAAATTTGTTCCCCAGTACTGTTACTGTTCCTCTTATTTTTGAAAGCCCTCTGAATGGAAATAAAGCCTTTTATTTCACAATGAGAAAAGAAGTTTGAAAGAAAATGCCTCTGGAGGGGATAAAGTAATAAAATAAAACTGCACTGATGTAGAAATGACTAATTGTAGATCCTTTCATGAGAATTATTACAACATTATTTTTCACTGGTTCAAGAGTTTTTACATGCTCATTGGAAAAATATTTGGAAAATAGATAAAAAAGAGAGGGAAGACATTTACTAGAGAATTACCCCTCTTGAAAACCACTCTTAATATTTCAATGTGGTTTTTTTCTCATCCATTTATCTCAAAATTGAGATCAAATGATAGATATAATTTTCTCTCCCAATTCATCACCTGGTATTGTGTACTGAGTATTTCACCAGTTCACTGAAAAGTCTTTGAGTCTTTGAAAGATTTCTAATGGTTGCAAAATATCTTGTGGTGAAGAGCCACTATAATTTATTTAACCAGTTTTAAGCAGAGAATGCTAGAGATGGATTTTGAAAGATGTGAGGGTATTTTATAAATGGACAGGGGAACACAGGGGCTTGTATGCTAGCTTTATGTCAATATGCATTGACCTGGTTTGCTTCCCAAGAACCACAGCCGTGACTGCCCTGTGTTCAGGGTTGATTATTTGATTTGGATTTGAACTGAATCCAAACTGGAGAGTTTAGATTATGATGGTCTTTCAAGGGAGAAAGGTCAACCTTATAATAGAGAAAAAGGGAGGAAACAGAGTAAAGGGGGATTATTTTATTAAGTTGGAAATGCGTAGATGTTTTCCTTTACTTTGAAAACAACTCTAAGAAGACAGCACTTTTTAACGAGGCACACATTGAGAAATAGAAAATGAATCTGGCATTTGAATATCTTACTTTTTTTTAAAAGAATTTCTTTCTCTTTTTTAAATTAATTAAATTTATTGGCTACATTGGTTCTTCATTGCTGTGTGTGGGCTTTCTCTAGTTGTGGCAAGCGGGGGCTACTCCGCCTTGCAGTGCGCGGGCTTCTCACTGCAGTAGCTTCTCTTGTTGCGGAGCATGGGCTCTAGGCGCGCAGGCTTCAGTAGCTGTGGCACACGGGCTCAGTAGTTGTGGCTTGCAGGCTCTAGAGTGCAGGCTCAGTAGTTGTGGCGCACGGGCTTAGCTGCTCCGCGGCATGTGGGATCTTCCCAGGCCAGGGCTCGAACCCGTGTCTCCTGTGTTGGCAGGCAGATTCTTAACAACTGCGCCAACAGGGAAGCCTCTGAAAATCTTACTTGTTTGAATATCTTACTTGTTAAACTAGCACTGTCACTAATTGATTATGAGATTTTAAACTTTAACATTTGAGCATTATTCATTGGATATATATACTGTGCATAACACTAGACATTTAGGATATAATGATGGCCAAGAGACACATAATTCATCTTCTGGTTGACTTGGAAGATAAAATAACATTATTATGTAACGTGACTTTCTCATTTATAAGATAAAGGGATTTCTGTAGCCTCTTTCAGTAATAAACTATTATTTTCTCACCTCATTCATTAATTTAAGAAACATTTATGAAATGACTGCTGTGTTGCATGCATTTTGCTAGTTGTTGCTGATGCAAATTTACTTGCTCTTAAGGAACACACTGTGCAGTGAAAGTAGGTAATAGCAGCATAATTTACAATAAAGTGCAATGGCTTGCCATTATGGAAGTATGCACTGGGTGATTAGGGTCACACACCGGAAGTATCTGTTTTTCTGAGAGAGAATGGAAAGCCTGGGACAGTGTAGAAAAGGGGAAGAAAATGAGTTTTTATAGCACAGGAGCTAAAGCATTCGTGCAGAGAATCTGGGAAGGGAAGTGTAGCATATACAGCACCACAAGAGTATGAGAGGACATTCTATACTCAGAAAATGATTGAAATATAAGGTGTGTTTATTAATCTATCCATTCTACAAACATTTATCACATATATAGAGTGCTTGGGTACTGTGCTGAGCCAGGGGAATAAAATGACGCTCAACAGCAATGTGGGTCCCGACTTCAGAGGGCTTCAAGCTGATTGGTTGAGACACAATACACACATAATCACACAGGTAAATATATAATTACAAGTAGTTACAAGGGCTATGAGGGAAAATCCTCAGAGCCACCCCAGTAGGCTTAAGAAGTTTAAGAATCATCTTATGAGGGGGGTGCAAAACATTCAAATAGAAATAATATGTTTTCTATTTGAAAACATTCAAATAGAAATAATATGTCCAAAATATCTCTTAAAGAAGGTTGGACGTGGTGATTTGGTGGGATGTATAGTGTCATGTGGCTGAAGTATGCAGGACAAGGGGATTTGTTCATGGTGAATTTGAAGCAGAGACTTGGGCCAAGTCCCAAGGGTCATCTTGGGCCACGATGATAGGTACTTACTGAAGTCTTTGATTATGACTTAACTTTAATAATGTGGTCTTCAAGTCCTATATTATCTGGTCTCTACCTAGTCCCCACGTTTCTTCTTTGACTGTGTTTCTCCTCCTAAGTGAACCTCTGGAAATTTCTACCAGTTATTTCCTTTGTAGGAACTGCTCTCCCCCAATTCCCATGGTTATCATGATACTCCCAGCCTCAGCTCACACTCCCAGCCTCATCACATATGTTGACTTCTGGTGACTGGTTTTAGGAAACCACACAATCCAGGACAGACCAATCTAAGTACCCCTCTCTTCAAACCAGAGTATATGGGTCAAGGGTTTTTTCAATAAGTTTGTTCCTGAATCACTATTCTTTATTTAAAATTTCAAAGGATATGTGATAACTCACACCATGAGTTACACAGAGTGCTAGTTATACCATTAAAAATTTTTTTTTTACTAACAACTTGAGCAGAGAAATAGTACAGGATCTTCTGAGCCTTCATAATTGTGTCTGGAGTGTACCTGGAACAAACGGTATTTGCTGTAGACAAAAATGTCCAAGAGAAAAATGTCACCCACATCCACACCACACTGCATATTTATGGATTAGCCTAAAGGAGGGTGGAAAAGATGTGACATCTGTAAGTAAAAAATAATTTATCAGGGAATCTCTGGACCCAGGAGCAGGCAAAGGAATTATGAATTCCATGGGTCAGGTTTGCACTCTGACATCTCTGGGAATAGCCTTGAGGAGACTCTACATACTGGGGTCACCAATACCGATGACATTCACATTTTTCAGTAAACTCTCTCAGTCAAGTACACTGTTAAACCTCAAGAAAAGAAGAGAGAGAAAATTTTTTTCCTCTTCACTTAATGAAAAGAGGCACAGGCCCATACCAGCACTTTACAGCAAAAGAGGGCATAGAAGACTCAGGAATTTTAGTAATTCAAGCACCAGTAACTTGCAAAACACATACATCATCCCATTAATGGAGATTATCTTTCCTGGGGTGTTTGGGGTTCTCTGATGGAGCGGTCATTCTAGAAGGAAACAAAAGCTTCTTATAAAGCATGTCTAGAGAAAATTTCTCCTCTAAGAAGGCTATTTTCTCACACCAAGTGTGAAGAGGACGTATACTTGGCTATCCCAAATACAGAGTAGAAAGGGGACAGATGTTATAGTCAGACCACTTTCACACTTCCTAAGAAGTGGGATTTGCCATCTGTAACGCTGTCTTAAGGTGTATGCTTCTAAAGGGAGATTTTGAATTATTACTCCATGAATGAATGAAATGCTAATTTGGAGGGGATGATGAGGAGAGATGTTAAACAGGTATAGCACATAAAAAGCTCCAAATGAGTGTGTGGTTAATTAAGTTTAGTAAAATTGTGTTAAACATGTGCAGGACTTTTCAGAGCCTTTAATAAATAAATTTATGTTGTGAATCTCAAAAAAAGTATAACCATAACATGATTTCCAAAGTTTACTTACCTAAGGAAAGCTTTTATTTTTCTACTCAGTTTCTTGAAGTTCTAATTCTGAAAATAATATCACTAAATACTAATTAAGCATTTAATATGTTCTAGGAACTGCTGTAATTGGTTTACGCAAAATATTTAATACTCATGACAAGTCTAAGATGTAGAATCTATTACTCCTCTCATTTTGCAGAGAGGAAAACTATGATTCTGCATATTTAGCATCTTCCCCAAAGCACATTGCTTTTGTATGGAGATGCTTTGCTTTGAACCAAGGCAGTCTGACTCCAGAACTTTTGTTGTTAATCACCTGATTTTGCCACCCATAGTTCCTTAGAATAGCATGAAGATAAGCTGGCAAAGAATATAGAACTCCCTAACAGTGCTTGCCTTCTATATGAATTGGTCTTTTATTACCTGGAGCTATGCTGTTTTAGAACATGTGATTTCCCTAAGAAATAGGGAAATAGGATTCATGACAATGAGTCATGTTTTAGAGGGATCCACCATTATTTCTACAAGGGAACTTACTAAACAATTTATTTTTAAAAGGCACCATCATAGAAAACCTTAGCCATGCTTTCCTGTTGTCCCTTACCTGGGGAGGTGGGTGGGTGGGTTTGTAATTAATTCCTTTTGAAAATGAATCTTTGGGGACTATACACACTTTTACAACAACACAAAATCAAGAATACACCTGGATTCTTCCTAGGCTTTCCATCAATTTTAGATCACACTCTAGACAGGACAAGCTTTGTCCTGAGATTCAGGAACTCTAGGAATTATTAAGTGGAATAAAAAGCATACTAGAAACTCCCCCAAAGCCTATCATTGACCTTTCCCTGATTCTATATTAAAGTCCCTGGCTTATAGATAGTTACAAACTTCCTGACTCAATTGGCACTTAGTCCTGGGAGACTAAGGTGTTCTTTGTGCTACCTGGTGGGGTTACTTGGTTTGTATATTTGTCCCTTGTGATGTTTTTAATTGTATGGCACTGTAACCATTGATACAACTCATCCTGAACTTGGAAGAAGGTGGTGGGAGAAATCTGGGGGGAGAAGATCTTCTTGAGAATATTATTGTTGAGGGAGATATAATGGGTTCAAGTTAGGATTTCTCTTCATTCTTTCACTATACCACACTCTAGTTTTAATATTGGTAAAATCCTGAGAAGTAGATGCAATTCTGTTACGATAAGAAACAGTTAATTTGCTACTACATTGCCAGGTGAGGAAAGCGGGCCTAATTTTAATCAGACACCCCCTGATGATCTAATATTAGATTTGGCATGCATAAACACAGCAGGGATTTCTGTACTTTATGATGCTGGACTCGTGTGAAAGGAGGCATGAACTTAGGTGAGCTTTTTCTGGACACCCCTCACCCAAACCTCCAAGATATATTGACATCTAAGAAAACGCTTTGATTTAAAGATAGTTTTATATTTTACAAAGCAATCTTATGCATGATGACTTCATTGAATCTTCACAACACTCTATGATGGTTATTATTATTTCCCTATTTTGTGAATGAGGAAAGAGTATGAGAGAAGTTAAATAACTTGCCCATGTCACAAGTTAATAAACAAACGAACTTCAGACTTCAGAATTAAGTCCCTGTCTGGCACTCCTTTTCCTATACCTTCCATTAACTGTCCCAAGTTCACCAACACTCAGAGAAGTACAAACAAGAAAGCATCGTTTAAACCAGTAGAGATTCCACACTGACTATTGAATGACCACATGTATTTTTTATTATATATTCAAATATGAAAGGAGATACATGATTTGCTCTTCTCAAATTTGCCTGGTGGATTGAAAATCCAATATGGTTTGCTTGTAGCAGAGTTTGAAAAGTTTCAGACCTTTCTATCTAACATTTCTACTACAAGTAAGCCATATTTTGTTAAAATGGAAAAAAGAAAACTTATGTACCAAGTTGTTTATTGATATTTATTTTTAATGATGACACAAAGTAAATGTTTCCCAAAGACTATAGTGACTTAATGATAGACAAAGCCATGGAATATTATACAACCATTAAAATAACACGAGATGCTTTTAATAATATGGAAAATTCTTTTTATGAAGACAAGAAGAAAAGCAGAATATACAAGTGTATATATTTGGGAAATAAACATACAAAGGAAACAGAAGGAAATAACTGGAATCTCATCAGTATTGGGAATGATGGAACTGTGAGTAATAACATATGTATTCTCTTTTCTGCTTCTATGCATTTTGAAGGTTTTCCAAAATGACCATTTTTTCTTTATAATTTAAAACCAAATTTTTAAAAAGTAAAAATGCATTAAAAAAAATCAGGTGAAAGCATTTGGTGCACTAGTATGATATTTTGGTTAGTATTTTTTCCTGAAATCAGGGAACCTGGCTGTGTTCAATTTGTAGGTTATGCTAACTGATCTCTAAAAGATCTTTCTGCATCTCTTTCCTATGATTATCAGACCAGAATGACTATTTACCATCTTTTGGCTAACCACATTCAAGTCCTCCTTCCTAAGAGCACCTTGATGTCCCTTCAGGGCAACTCTTCATTGTATATAGTCAGGGTGTGAGGTTGGGCTGCTTTTCCCTTCTTTCTCCTCCACTAGGTTACCCATATGCTGAGGCCTTGCATTTTGACCTAGTAGCTCTAGAAGGCAGTGTTAGGTAAAGATCATTTGATTTCCAGCTGCTCAGACATTTCCTGCTATGGAACTACTGCTGTGTTTCCTCCTAATACTTTGGAGCTCTTTTGATGCCTGTTCACTTGTAAGCCTAGTTCTCCAGCCTTCTATCAGTTCTGTGGCTTCCTTCTTATCATTCACTTCCATTGATTTGATCTAGAATCGGGTTCCATTGTTTTGAATCCAGAATGCTGACTAATACCCACACTGACAACTATTCTACATGGTGAGTATCAGCAAATACTTTCCTTCAGGTCCATAAAAGTTAGCAAGAAAACATTTCAGCATCCAAATAAAATTAAAATAAAGACTAACTGCCGTAACATAACACCTCACCCAGAAGGACCTAGTGAAAACACCACAGGCCACAATGTATCAATTCAAAACTTTAAAATGTTCTAATGTCGTAAACACATTTTAGGCTTCCATGTGATCTGAGAACTGATTCTCAGAGTAGCCATGAGTGGGTGGGCTCAGAGAGATCAAAATGTCATTTTCCAATTTGGAGCAGAAGGCTGCAGTACATTGCAGGGTTCTTGATTATCTTATGCTCCTAGATACGTTTTTTTTTTTTTTTTTTTTTTTTTTGTCTGGTTGTTAACGCTGGCTGTTCTTCAAGAATTTTGTTGAGAAGGACATAGACTTTGGCCAGTTTAAGCTCAGTGTTCTGAAGATAACCTGCTAATGCTCCAATTCCTATGTAATTAAAATATTACTGGAGTGGTGCATTGGATTTGTCATAACTCTCTCGTGACAGCAGAGCGAAGCAGAAGACCCAAGACTGTTTCCTACAGTCTTTTACATAATAACATTCCCCAGGATAGACACTCAGCTCCTTCAAGCAGCTTTAACTCACTGAGGCAAGTGTTCTCTTAGAGGGTCCAGAAACCAAAGCAGCTTTTAAAACAGGAAGCTGACACAATTGGCTTTGAGTTCTGTCCTAAAGAGACATTTTGTCAGCTTTGGTTCTATTTGCTTAGCTAGTGGGTTAACCAAGATAAAAAGTTTGACTTGCAAATAGATTTCCTCAAAAGAATACAAACAAAGCCACCATCCCTTCAAAAACAGCAGAGAGGCAGGAGGCTCCTGGTTGTGATGGGGCCTGGAGAGCTTGCATTTGTTTCCCCCTGTATAGATTATTAGTCTCGCTCCCTCTCTCCATCCCTCCTCCTCTCCCAGCTTACCTGGGGTGAGGAGGGCAGGAGGTGCTGCCAGGTCTCCTGAAGAGGTGACAGCAGGAGGATGACACAGCATTTTTAAGACTCTGGAAAATCAAGAGCCTCTGCTTCCGTTTTAGATCTGAAGTAATGCCTTCTGTGTTTCCACTTATAATGCTGTCTAGTCCCAGACATAAAACCTTTCCTCCTAATTTCTTCCCAGCCATGCCAATTCTCTCCTCCAAAGCCTGAGCGGTGTTTCCTCATCCCTTTTGTCAGCTGAAGACTTTATTACTGAACTTCAGCGGTCATCAGGTGAGCTCAACCTGCCTTTCTGCACCTTCCTTTGCCCTCAGCTGGCTAGTACTGCTTCAGGCACTAATTCTCTTCCCTGCCCTCATTCTCTTGCCTTCAGACACCATTTTGCTTAGGTGCCCTTTCTGGTTCTACTCACTAAAGTTAAACCTTTCTCATGTCCTCTTTTTTTTTGCATCAATTCTTTGTTTTTACTCTCCTTCCTAGGGACCAGATATTATAAGCACTGAAATACAACAGTGATGTAGAAACACATGGTCCCTATTCTCAGAGCTTACCATTTAGTACAGAAACAGAAAATGAATTACAGTGCATAGAGTAAGTGGTGGGTGAAGACGAGCGCTATGGGGATAATGTCATGGCTCCTCCCATTACACTGTTGGGATGGGTGGATGTCTTTCTTGATAAAGTAAGAGCTAAATGTGCAGGGAGATTAAGTAGGAGTCAGCTAGGTGAAGTAGGTGAGTCTAACAAACCAAGGAAACAGGTTTTTTTTGTTCTTATTTTTGTCAATTGTGTATTTAGTGCATACATACTGTGAACTTTTTGGAAAACAGAAAATGATAAAGAAGGAAGAAAAACAATTATCTTAAGTCCTTATCAATCAGATATGAACCCTGAACATTATGGCACCTTTTCTTCTTATCTTGGGTGTGGGTGTGGTAAGGGATGAGGAAGTAATGAAGAAATGAGCTAGATTTTGTATTTTTCAAATTATTTACTGAATATACAATTATGAATATTACTTTTTTTTTTCACTTAAAATTGTACTGTAAACTTTGTTTCGCTCCATTAAAGCTTTCAAAGACATCATTTAAATGGCTCATTTACTCTTTCTACATGAGTCCCTCCCGGTTCCTCTCCCTCCTGTGGTCACACCAGTAATCTCTCTTGTTCATGCCTCCAAACCAGACTTGCCTTCTTAGCACTCCCTGGGAGTTGATAATATTGGTCACACTTGTAATCCCCATTGTTCGTGTGGATTTAGAATGGCCCAGTGCCCCCAAAATGGTTAGATCAAAGGTGCCTAAACCTAGAGCGTTCCAGGCATCAATTCACTGCCTTTGGGACTCTCTTCTGTGTGTGGTCACTAAATGTTTCTGACTAATCTATCAGTTGATGTTCCTTTAAAACATAAACAAGAATCCAAAGCCAACACACCTTGGCTAAATCTACTCTGAACCTTATTTTACTCCTTTCATTGGGCAACATCTCAGTCTGTCACACTGTGAATTATTGATTTTGCCAGTCATCATTTATCCTGGAACTTTCCCTTTAATCGGGGTTAGGGAAGGGGTTAGGACATCATGTGCCAGATATTGATAGCTTCCCTTGCTGAAATAGTTAATTCATAGGCAATTGCTCTGCAAATCCCTGCAAGGAAGTCACCATTATCACATCTGTATTTCCCTCTGTCATTATTATTATCACCATCGTCAATGTTATCATTATTATTGATACCGTTCACAGTATGCTCCCTATATGCCAGTCATTGTGCTTAGTGAGTTACTCATGTTATTGAAATTTCAAAATAACCACCTGAGATAAGTGGTATTTGCATACCTATTTCCAAGAATTAAGAAAAAAAATAGCTAGTAAATGGCTGGGCTAATGATTGAACCAGATTTATCTGATTCTCGAGTGTGGTGTGTGACCTTAGGAGAGAAGGAACATGAGAAGGGGTGTGTGTGTGTGTGAGGCAAGTGTGTGTGTGTTTGAGAGAGAGAAAAGGCAGAGAGAAGGAAACTGGGAGAAGCATAGTTAGAAAAGAGAAAGACTGGAGAATATCGTCACATTCGGTGTATTTGAGAGAGCTCATTAGCCTTTATGTTTCTTACTTCACAAAGGCCATTAGGCAAAAGCCCAGTGTCTGTGTTGGCACTGAGAACCCAAAGAATTCTATGGAAAAGGAAGATGTTATTCATTTGCACTCATGGATTTTATTTCTCCACACATATTACTATTATACTAGTTGCTCTCTTTTCTCTACTAAATACAAGTCTTTCTGATAGTTTACCTTCCAGCCTCATTTAGTCCTGGAATCAAAGGGAAGTCCAAGTGCTGTATTTTAGGCTTAGATGGGTGATGATACAGCCAGTTGGCCAATGGATTTCTTGAGGTATAGTCACATACTTTTATTTCTATTCACTTTTCTGTTTTCTTTTACTTTTCCTCCACCTCCATCCTGGTACCAAATATAGAAAGGAAAACATATAGATATCTAATTTTAATCATACTTAAAATTTTCTATATGTTATGATGTGTTGATGCCTTAAAATACTTTTCTGGCTGGGAAGAGACTCCCCTTCAAGGGCTAGCCAATGCTTAGAGACAGCAAAGGGCCCAGCCTGGAGCTGACTTAGATATGCAAACTCACCAATCCAGAGCCAGACCTCCTCTATCTGATTCCTACAGCCCAGGAGGCAATATTCCTCTGCCTTAATCATCCCAAGGCCAAGTGCCAGGCAACTAGAGATCACCCCTCTAGCCCAAAGGCAAAACTATTCAATCTATCCAATCCTAAACTATTTACCCCTCCTTAACATGTCTTTCCTATGGAAATCCCAATAAAAGCCCTCAAACTATCCCCTGGTCCTGCTTCTGCTTCCTGAAACCTGATGCTCCTCCTGTAGCTCTTCAGTAAGTCATGCCTCACTAGAGGAACTTTGAGTAACATTAAATCTTTCTTTCAATGAACTGACCTCTCCAGGTCATCACTTAGTCACCTTAAAAATTAAAACCTTGGCACAGAAAATGTTTAAGGTATGATATTTGTGGCAGATGTTTTCTAAGGTGCCCCCATGGTCTCCATCTCCTGGTGTGCATGTTCTTGTGGAATTGCATACCCTTGAGCATGAGTGGGACCTGTGACTTTCCTCTACCCAGTGGAATATGGCAAAGGTGATGGAATACCACTTTTATGATTATATTACATTATAAAAGATTCCATCCTGCTGGGATGCTCATTCTTGAGACTCTTTTTGCTGGCTTGGTGAAGTAAGTGGCCATGGTGGAGAAGCCCTCATGGCAAAGAACTCTGGACAACCCCTAGTTGTTGAGGGCGGCCTCCAGCCCACAGCCAGCAAGAAACTAAGGCCCTAAGTCCACCTCAAAGAAACAGATCTGAGAACAACCTGAGTGAGTTTGGAAATGGAAACTTTTCTTTTGAGTCTCCAGGTAAGAATGCAGCCCACTTGACATACCTTGAATGTAGTCTTGTGAGACTGTCAAACAGAGGACTCTGCTAAGCCATTCTCAAGCTCTCACAGAAGCTATCAGATAATGCATGTGTGTTCTTTTAAGCTGCTAAATTTGTGGTAATTTTTATGTAGCAATAGATAACTAAAAAAGCATTTGAGGGCAATCTCACTTGTCTTCCTTCCCTTCCTGATTCCTTCTAACAGAAGTCACCAGTAACCTCCATATCACGAGTATAGTGGATCCTATTGGTCTTTATATTTGCAGGTCCTCTCAATGACATTCCCACCTACATCTTTTGAAACTCTGAGATCATTTGAAGCTTTAAACCCTTTCAATGACTCCTTGTCATCTACAGAATGATTCTAAATTCCTTAGTCTCCCCATGGCTTCCCTGAAACATCTCCAACCTATTGCTATAGCTTTAATTCCTGCCTTCTTTGTCTTACACTTGACAGGCATATACTGCTTAACTTCTTGAAGTTAACCACAGTTACTATTCCATTTCTTACTTTATTCATTTCACCCCTCTGTAAAAGCCTTCCCATATTTATTCTCTGAACTCTTATCTTATTTGTGTGTCATCTCTTCTCCTTTTCTGAATTTTAAGTATATTTAAGAGCTCTTCTTGTGTTGCTACAATGTGTTATGAATTCATCTTCCATTAGTTCTTATCATATTAATCACCTATTTATATATAACTGCCTTTCACTATTGGACTAGAAGTACTTCTAGGGCAGAGCTTGTGTCTAATTTCCAGTGTCATGAGGAGTGCTTGGGGAATAGAAGTTGTTCACCTGGACCGAACTTTGGTTGACCAGATTGATAGCAGGTATAAGTACAGTAGTATTTTGAGGTATGCTGAGCTCCTATAAAACGTTGAAACTTAGGATATTGCATAGAGAATTGGGATAGATGGAAGTGAGGAGGCAGGGTACTATGGGAATCCATTGCTCCTAGCTGCCCCATTGGATTACTTTGCTGGAACCACTGTGGGTTTACACTTCTAGAGACTGCCTCTGCGGGTTTGGTCAAAGCATCTAATTACTGGTTTTTAAATTCTTTCATATTCAAGCCCCAATGTTGTTCAAGTTTCTCCAGTTATTTTAGCCACGTTTTCAGAAAGTCTTGCTACTTCTATTTTTTCTGTTGTTGTTTTTTTTTGCGGTATGCGGGCCTCTCACTGTTGTGGCCTCTCCTGTTGCAGAGCTCAGGCCCAGCCTCTCACAGGCCCAGCCGCTCCGCGGAATGTGGGATCTCCCTGGACTGAGACACGAACCTGTGTCCCCTGCATCGGCAGGCGGACTCTCAACCACTGCGCCACCAGGGAAGTTCTTGCTACTTCTTTTAAATATATCAACCCAATGTGTATGGAGCAGTGGTGGAGGCAGTGGGTGGAGAGGTATGTGTGAGGGAGACTGACAGGGAGAAGAATCAGATAAAGACAAATGCATGCAGTCACACGTGAATCCATCGTAACGTTCCTGTCTAGTCACAGCTTGCTTGCTCTGAGTTCACTTCTCTGAAATGTATGCTGGAATGAAATTTATAAGAAAAGTGAGGGGTACCAGGTGTGATTGGGGTTAGTCTAGGCATTGCAAAATGTCCCTTACTGGTTGTCGACTGGAACAAGTCAAGGCCTAAATCTTCCCTTTTCATTTATCTTTAACGCAGGTTGAGTTTACAGATAATTAGAGGGTATCTTGGTTGTTTTCCTTTGATGTTTTCCTAGCTCGTGGAAGACTGTGGTACACAAATAAAGAAAGCCAGGAACAAGAATTCTGCAGGTTCACTTTCTTTGCTTTTGACCCAGCCCTGAAATACAGCTAAGGCTCAGTCTCTTAGAACTTCAGAGCTAAATCCTAGTGTCAGCTCTGGGATGAAAGTTACTCCCAATGAACTTTAGAAAAGGGAGAACCACAGCTGCCAGGCCACTATTCAAGTTAACCCATGGGATGACAATGAAAGAAATACAAGTCAATAAGGTAGAGCAAAACAGATTCTACCATCTATTCTAAAACACTGTAACATTGGGGCTACATGGAAATCTGTATTTGAGGAAAAATGCTACATGCATTTGATTCAGGCAGTTATATTTAGTATAGACAGATGTATTGAAGGATGTCAGATATGTTTGATGAAGCCAGATATATAAGAGCAGTCAGATGCATATGTATCTTCCTTTCACTTGAAAGGAAGTAGCAAAAAGTGAAAGTAAATATACATATAAATGTGCGTGGTGACCAAGGAGACACCAACATTTACAGATGGGGAAAACTCAGCTTTTCAGTACTAAACCTTACAAACTACAAATAGCGGATCAAAGAGAAATGTACAAAACCACTTACAGAGATTAGTAAATATTAGCCAGATTGGGAGTTCTCACCCCTGCCTTTTTATGTTTTCATTGTAATGTCTTAGATTCCTCTTCTATGCTTCTCTACTAATATTAGTTGTAAATGTTTAATCACTTAGTTTAGCTTAACTTATTGTTTTATTTTAAGAAATAACATTTTATAACTATTTACAAAATTAAAAATTTAATTTTTAAACACAACACCTATCTATTCTCATATTGAATCAGAAAACATTAAGAACAAGAGAAACAAGGAAAAAAACCTGTTGGGACCATGTTTTCATTCTAGTCTGTGTCCTTGTTCTCTCTTTGCTGAAGTGAAGATCTGATCAATTTTTCACACACCATAAGTAATGCAGGGAGAATAAGGAGAAGTTAATTTATATGAACAAGCCCATGAATGAGTCATAGCCAATGTCTCCTGCTACCTCCATACCCCACTTTTAGTGCTGGGAATTGGAGGGAAGGAACAGCATAGAAAATTGACCCTTTAGAACCATACCAAACCAGGAATAACACTCTACAAAATAGTAATGTGACACTTTACAAACTAATAAATACTAAATCCATTTCTTACCCCCTTCTCTCTCATATTTCCCTGATGATGAGGACCATGACGTAGGCTGCCCTTACAGCAGAGCCAGGAGAGGCTGGCAGGAGTTTCTCTAAGTTAAGGAAATGTCTAGCAGAAATATAATTCCTTTTCTTATATAGCATGATATAAAAGTGTATATGAATAAAGATATATTTTATTGGAATTGAACATTGTAATTCTTCAGCATATGGCATGTGTGTTGTTATACTGGTAGCACTTGTCTATTAAACTATGAAGTTCCCATTATCATTCTAGCTTTTATAGTTCTTTGAAATAAAAGTTCCAAAATAATTTGGCTTTCAGAAGTAGCATGAGGGGGTTCGTAGGGGGAATAGAAGGTATTGATCTGTGATTTTCAGCTGTGGCTTTTTAGATGAATCTGTGGAGCTACTTACTAGTGCCAAGGTGGCAAGTTTGGAATCCCACCACCAGAGACACACTTGAACGGGGATCCAGCATCAGCATTTTTCAAAGTTCCACAGGTGATTCTCATGTGAGCCAGGTTGACAAACCCTGGAACAGGAGAACCAAGGGGGCAGAGTGTGATGGACTGCTAGCATTGCCAAAGAAGGTCCTTTCCTGTGGCAAAATGGACTGAGGGCGTGTGAGTTTAATTCCATTAACGGTTCAACTTATGCATCATTGCTGTGATTCTGTGCCGAGCACAATTTTCCATATAGTGTGGCTCCTTGTGTTGGTCAAACTACTGAGCAACTTTGGGCTGATCATATTAACACCAGAGATTTGGTTTCTGAGACACTTAGGTATTTCATTATATCTGAATCAATGAAATGGCTTCCTAAATTAGCTCCTAGTCTCCTCTACGATTGATCTGCACAATTAGTTTCCCAAAACCTGCTTAGTTCAGAGACCCTGAAACTTTGGGTTTAAAGATTTTAGGACAGATAAAACCACAAAAATCCAACTGAAGCATTGCACCATGTGACAAAGACCTTCTGGCTTTCTTTTGGAGCTATCCATTGGAAAAATTGTTATTAATTCTGTGACCTAAATGTTGTCTCAGTAGACACAATTTTGGACAACTCTTTTTACAATTTGACTAATTTTGGTCAACGTTTTGGAAGGGATTGCTGGACGAGAAATTATTTTCAAAAGAAACTTTTGGGTTTCAAGTCATTTTGAGCTTGTATCACCATTCAGAATAAAGTGGAATAATCATGACTCTGAGCAAGTTTTGATGCTACGTTATCTATACATGTCACTTAGTCTCTTTGGGTATCCTCAGTGCAAAATAAGAGGGTAGGGTTATATTGAGATAGCTCTAGATTTATTTTAGTTCTAAAATAATGTACACCTATACTACTATGGTCTTTTTAAAAAATAAACTTTATTTTATAACTGTTTTAGGTTTACAGAAAACTTGGATGATAGTACAAAGAGCTCACGTGTTATTAACATCTTACAGACTACGGGAGGTGCTATAATTAATGAACAAATATCAATACATTGGTATTAACTAAAGCCAATAATTTATTCAGATTTCCTTAATTTTGACCTAATGCTCTTTTTCTGTCCCAGGAGTCCATCCAAGATAACACATTACATTTAGGAGTCACATCTCCTTCAGCTCCTCTTGGCTGTGACTTTTCTTAAATGTTCCTTGTTTTTTAATGATCTTGATAATTTAGAAGAGAGCTAGTCAAGTATTTTGTAAAATGTTCCTCAGTTTTGTGTATTTTTCTTAGGATTAGATTGGGCTAATGAGTTTTGAGTGAAGAGCATAGGATCAAATAGACATTTCCAATCCATCCTATCAAGGGTACACACTATCAACATGACTTATCACTGTAGCTCTAGACCTTGATCACCTGCCTTAAGTAATATTTGTCAGGTTTCTCCACTGTAAAGTTACTCTTCCCTGCCCCTTCTCACACTGTCTTTCCTCTTTAAAAGGAAGTCACTGTGGGCAGCCCACACTGAAGGAGTGGGAAGTTATAATCCACCTTCTGGAGGGTGGACTAACTACGTAAATTGTTTCGAATTCTGTGAAGGAGATTTGTCTCTTCTCCTCATTTATTTATATCAGTTTAGACCCATGATATTTATTTTATACTTTAAGTTATTATCCACTATTACTTTATTTATTTTGTTGTTCAAATTGTTCCATCTTAGTCCAATAGGAGTTCTTTCACTGGGCCCTTGGATCCCTTTCACATGTCCCCATCATTGATCACTGTGTGTGTGTTTAATTTCTGTCACTACCATATGTCCGTCTTATATACTTCCTGCCCTTGGAGAAGCAAACATTTCTCCAAGGAATTCTGGCTCCAATTATTGGAGAATAGTAGTAGAAACCAAGATCTGGGTTCTAGATGTACTTCTTGCTACTGGAATGTAGTTGTTTCTAGGCAAGCTCAGCTGCCAGAATGAGGAAATGTATGTTTGTGTATATTAACTTGTGTATACACAAATAGCTATAAATATTTCTATGTCTAACCATCTGTATCTATATTAAGCTAAACACAAATTCATACTGATGTCTCTGACTGTAATCCTTTACAACATAGATCATTCTCGTCTTTTCTTCTTGCCCACCTATAACCTCCCAGTCCAACAGTGAGAAACCTGGCTCCCACCATCTGCCATCCATTTATTTAATTGTTCAAGTATATATGTATTGAGGTATCAGAGCTGTTAACCCATACCCCCATGGGAAATAATGTTAACTAGAGTACAGAGCTTATGTATAATTTCTTTTGCCTTTAAACTTGGAGACTCCATGCACTTCCAAAGTTACTTAGATTAGATTACCATCTTTTCCCCTCATCCCTTCAGTGAGGTTGTTTTATACATTTGTAATTAGATTGTTTTGTCACATTCTTCATGCCATTCTAGGATACTTCAGAATCCTAGATTTTTAAAAAAATTTTATGTATTAAGGTTTATTCTTTGTGATATAAAGACCACGATGTATTTTGATTCCTGTTTTTATGGGCTATTACTTGCACTTCAATGATTCATCAATAAATAAAATCATGTACATAAACACCTTTAATATATCTTCTAGTGATTTTCCAGAGAGTAAGACTTTCTAGAAATGCAGATCTCATGCATTGATGCTACCTGATCTACACATATCATTTAGTCTCTTTGGGTATCAGTATTCCTTAATGCAAAATTATATATATTATATACTACAATTAAAATATATTGTATATAATTATATAATATATATACTATAATAACATACTGTATACTATAATATGCTAATATATTATATTATAATAAAAATTTATTATAATATAATAATTATATAATACTATTATATTAGTATAATAATTATATAATATTATTATTATATTAGTATAAAAGTAGTATTAATATAATTATAATAATATAATAATTATAATAATAGTATTATATTATTACATAATTATTATACTATGCTATAATATTAATGATCTATATAATATAGTATATTAATAACTTTGAGACCCTCTTCCCAGCTTCCTGCATCTTAGAATCTAGGGTCAGAAAGCCTCTCTTGCCAGAGTACTGCGAGTGTGAGATGATCATGGTCCCTGCTGGGATCTTTGGCTTTCTCCGTGGTTGCTCCTTTCTAACCTTTCCTTCCTCACTCACTCAGCTCCAACCACGTTGGCCTCTTTGCTCTTGCTTGGATGGGTCAAACCCACTCCTGCCTGAAGTCCTGAGCATGTGCTCCTCCCATTGCTGGAACTGTCCTTGCATTTTTATTTAACTTGTGATTCCCTTCAGTTGTAAGCTCCAGTGCACTTGGTCACAAGGTCTTCCTGGTCACTTTTTGTCCAATAGCCTGTCTTCTCAGTCACTCTTTAATCCTTAACCTGCTTTATTTTTCTTCATAGTACTTATTTATATCTGAAATTACATTGCATATTTATTACTTTACTTGTTATCTATTTCACTGAGATCTGAGTTCCCTGAGAAGAAAGATGTTGTCTTCCTCACTTTAATATTCCCTGGCTTGTAACAACAATATATTAGATGCTCAATAAATATTTATTGAATGAATAAGTAAATAAAATAATATAATGTGAGTAAAACACTTAGCCCATAATAGTTATTTAATTGACAGTACCTTCCTTTGTCATTTATTCTAGAAAAGCACTTTTTAATTGTAGTAACACTGAAAACATGTAAAACATAACTTATTCCTTCCCACGGTTTATATCCCTGAAGTCTGGTTAATAAAGATCTAAATGATCTGATTTCATCTGTTGAACTGCATGCTCTGATAAGAGGCCATAGCATTTTTAAATGCCCCCTCTCTGTCATTAGTCATGTTGATTTCTTGGGTTCTAGATATGCTCATGTGTCCAATTGTATCTGGAGTGTTTGACTTCCAAACACCAGCAGAAGCTACATCCCTGCATTTGCTTTTCACTCTCGGATCTCCAGCCTGTAACAGTGTCTCTCTCAGTGGTTATCATTTGCCAGGCGGTACTTAATGTTGCTCTCAACTAGAATGGAAGATATTCAGGCTGGTTTGACTTCCCCATTCTTCAAATGGAAAGGTCCTGCTATCATGGATTTTCTTTAAGATTTTGCAGACTAATAGTCTAAGATTGAGGTAGAGAATTGCCTGTCCTACTTTAAAGTTTAGTAAAGTGTACAATTGGGAAAAGTCTCTGACCAAGCTTGACCTTTCTCTGAATTGTCGAGGCCCAGGCACTCAGGACCAGGGAGAGACATGGAATTCAACCTCTCATCACAGCCCTTTTGACAGACAGGATGAGAGGGTCTAATCGCAATGGGAAGGGTTTCAAAATGTTGAGGAGTGGGCAACAGTCAAAAGACTGAGAAGGGAAGTAACAATCACTAGGTATATATTGTGTACATGACACTATGCTGGGGTCTAAATCAGGAGCAGTTAAGTAACTTTCAGAGCAATAAATGCCTAGCAGCTCACACACAATGCTGGCTTAGGGATATCTTACTGCTTTACCTCTTAAACCCTCCTACGGTCTGAATGTTTATGCCCCCCCCCCCGCCAAAATTCATATGCTGAAACTTAACTCCGGTGGTGATGGTATTTAGGATGTACAGTCTTTGGAACGTGATTAGGTCCCCCTCACAAATGGAATCTCTGGTCACTTTACAGAAGTGACCAGAGAAAGCTCCCTTACCCCTTCCACCATGTGGGGTTACAGTGGGAAGGAAAAGAGCTGTCAATGAAGCAGGCCATCACCAGGCACTGAATCTGATGGCACCTTGATCTTGGATTTCCCAGCCTCCAATACTCTGAGAATTAAATGTTTGTTATTTAGAAGAAACTCAATTATGTTATTTTGTCATAGCAACCCAAGTGGACTAAGACAAGCCTTCTTTCTTGACTTTGTCTGGAATAGTGGCTCCCAAACTTTAGACATTTGGATATACTACCTGTACTACTTTAGTCATATCTGAGTACCATCTGTACTATTATTTATTTAAAATTTTTTTCTAAAGTCAATTTACTTTTAAAAACTTATATCAATTTATTATAAAAGAACATTTACATTGTTTATAAAACCATTTTCTTTGACCTATAAAAAGTAACTATTAATTTAAAATTATTGCTGTATCACCAAAAATAATATCATATGTCACCAGTGGCCTGAGTCCCTACCATACTTGGAGAAAGACTAGAATCCTTTCTTCAACTTCAGACTATGTGAATGACAAGTTTGGAGTCTCAGTTTCTGTCTGACTTTGTTATGACACTCGATCACCCAGTTGGTCTGAACCACAACTTGTCTCTGCCCAATTCTATTTGCCTCTGACTCCAATTAATTACTAGGAATTTCTTCATCCCCAGCCAGCTCTGTGGACTAGTTTGAGTTCTATTTTCAGTAAGACTTGGTTCTAAAGTTAACGCAGGTCCAATATTCTCTGCTACTGTAAAATGCAGCCCTCCCACCCAGGGTTCCTTTTCTTCTTCCTTAAAGATTTAATTTCCCCACCAGAGCTAAGCATCTTTAGGTTTTCCCACCTGGCATATGGAAGCTACAAAGGAAGAAGAAAAGCAGAAATGAAATCATTCTTAAAATGTTAACTATGAGCCAAATACAGTTCTAGATGCTCTATAAACCTGAACCTATTCAATACTTTCAAACCATTCACTGTAATCCCCATTTTACAGGTAAGTAAAATGCACTAAAGAGAATGTAGGAAACTTGCAAAGGTAATGTTGCATTGGTAAAGCTGAGATGCAAACCAAGTTGCATCTGACAATAAAGCGTATGCTTCTTCCAGTAAAAATCCTGTAGGAGTCCACTGACATTTCAAAGATATGATATGCAGAGTTGATAATCCCTCTTAAACTGACAAAAACTCAATCATTTTTGTGATTCAAATACCTACAAAATATATGTATTTCTGATTCAAGCTGCACTTAAGGTATGAGAAGACTGTTTTCAAAGAGCCATTTAATGTTCAAGAGCCTTATAAATAGGATCAGGCGACTCAAGGCGGCTAACTGTGGAGATCTATTTCTTGTTTCAGTCTTAAATGTGCTGAAATGATATCCAATTCATAATGCTACTATTGATATGCCCAGAGGGTAGAATCCTGTGACTACTTAATCTCATGTTCCCTCAGAGCAGAGGACTGAATAATCTTTCATTGTGTGAGGGCACCATAATTCATTGGAACAGTTCTCTCTTTTGGATATTTAGGTTGATTTCCTTTCTTTGAGTATATGAATAATCATATTATTATTAGTTTTAAAGTGCAATTTGATAGGTAATGATATTTTATTTTTAAATTGATTTATTTTATAGTTTATGAGTTTAAAAGTGAGTGTGTGTGTATATGAGACATTAATTTATTGTTTTTACATTTTCAGTACATATAATTCTGCATTGCTCTATTTGTTTGGTTGCCTTTTTCTCAGTGACTTGCTGACTTCATGAAGACATAGACCTTGTTTTTGCTGTCCAACGCTATATTCCCAGATTCCAGAATAGTACCAGGCACACAAATAGGCAAAATTAAATAACAGAGGTCTGCAGTGGTTTACTAAAGAATTATGTCAATGATGTTAATAGAACTTTCCTTGGAATGAAGAAGTTACAGGAACCAGCACAAAATTTGAATGTAAAGTGCACTTTTCCTGGTCAGACAAGTCATCCTGAGTTCAGGCTACATGATTTCTAGGTGTTATTTGGATCTTACATAGCAGACATGGGTCTGAATGTCTCCTTGAATGTCTCCTTTCTCACTGTAAACTTTTAACTGAACTATAGAGAAACATAGGAGTCTGACACTCCCCCTTTAGGCCTTTAAGTTTTGACCGACAAAATTCTCTAGAGAAGTAAGAAAGAAGCAAGTGAATAAATATTTGCTTAAAAATAAGAAAATCCAAATTGCAAAAAGAATTTAGGGGTTATGAAGAAGAAACAACTTAATAATGAGAAGCTGTTATATAGATCAATCTTTTACCTTTTCCAACCTTTTACCAAAAAAAAAAAAGAACACAAATGTTTATATTGTGATGCAGTTTTGCTAAAGTTTGAAAGGGTCACTACATAACCCAATTAAAATTCTCAAAACATATGCAGACACTCCCCACCACATACAAAATAGAGTTAATAAACTTTGCTCTATCCTCAGAAAAAAACTGCTTAGGTGTGAGGAGGTCCTTTTGTAGCTCCTACTATGAGCCCAGCACTGTGTTCAAAACTAAATATTTATTAACTCAGTTAATTCTCTGAGGCAGTGATTGTTGTTATTCCAATTGAAAGATGTGAAACTGAGACACAGAAAAGTTAGTAATCTATTCCATGACAGAAAGCCCCTAAAAGGCAAAAGTAGGATTTCAACCCAGGCAGTCTGGCTCAGAGTCTGAATTCTTAACCAGTAAACATAATTCCACAGCCAAACATTCTACTTCTTATACATGTTTATGTCTAGTTTCTTCCTCTTTGAAATAAAAGTTTATAATTTTTAGTGTTCATTATGTCCTGGGCATCAATCTAAGTGATGTGTTACACATACTAACTCATTTAGACTTCAAAACAACCTTGTTAGAGATGCACTATTATTATTTTCATTTTGCAAATTAAGAAACTAAGACAAACTGAGGTCAGGTAACTTGATCTAAGTTATATGTTTATCAGAGGTAAATCCAGACATTGACCAAGACACCAAGGGACTGAAACTTGCTCCTAACCCTTCTGGATGCTCTATTTTTCTTTCCCCTTCCCTTTCCTTCTCACTTAGGCACTTACTCCTCCTACTTCTTTTTTTTTTAACCTCCTCTCCTCTCCAAATCCCACTATCTCTTCCTATTCAGTTGAAAGGTTATAGCCACATATTGTCTTCCAACCTTTTGTTTTTTAGTTTATAATATATTTTCAATTGAAATAGTTACCAGGCACCCACCATCTCCCACTTATTTTAAACTTATTTTTAAGGAGCAATATATGTCTTATATAAAACAAAATGAAATGGTTCTCATTAACATTTAGTTCTCCTCTCTTTTGTAGGCACAGAATTCTCTACTTTCTAGTCCTCATTATAATTAGATGGGATCATGTGACCAGTTCACCAATAGACTGTGAACAGAAGTGACACCTGTCACTTTCAGGCTTGGCAGTGAAGAAGTCTCTGGATGGCAAAGCAGCAAAATCAAAGAGCACTACATGGAGCACAATTCCAATAGAGAAATGTTGGGGGCTGTAACATTTCTCATTAATTTGCATAAGAAAGAAATAAAATGCTACATTTAAGACACTGATAATTTTTTTTACAGTTTAGTCTCACCTATTCTGATTAATATTATAGCCAAAACTTACAGCTAATTTAATGTTTTGTATAGTTTTATTACAAATTTAATTAAGGACAGTACAAGAAAAGGAATTGATAGGCTCACTTTACTTGTGAATATAGATTTTTAAAATCTACATATATGTGATTATATATTATGTTACATATAAACGAATCCAATGAGTTTTATAAAATATATTATGATCCCTAAGTTAGGTTTATCCCTGGAATGCAAGGTTGGCTTAACATCAGAAAGTCTACCAATATGGTAACATATTACATTTATATAGGAGAAAAATCAAATGATTATATGAATAGATGAAGAAAGATATTTAACAGATTTTAACATGTATTCATGATTAAAAAATCCTTACTAAACTGAAAACTTAAGGTCACTTGCTATCTTAGTGTGACTGATGGTAAACAGACCCTGAGACAGACATTTCCTTTTAGAAAGTTTATTGAGGAGTGCTCTGATGAACAATACTGGGGTTTGAGGAGAGTGAAGAAAGCAGCATTGGGCAAGAGGAGATCAACTGCTATGAAACTGTAACAAAGGCCTCACCTAATCCTGTAAGAAGCCTGGGTACAGCCATTCAGAGTTAAGCTCATTTGAAACAAGATGGCGATAATTCTATATAACCAAATCTACCCATCATTAGCTGTAGTGGGTCCCTGGGAAAGGACTGTGATCTTGTGCAAGGAGGGTCTCTTCAGCCAAGGTCAAGTTTTGGAGGGACTTGGATGAGAGCTGTTGATATGCCAGCAGCTGGAGAATGAGAGTTTCAGTATTGAAGGAGAGGTTCTGACCAGTACACAATAGCATTCACTACAAATGGTAAAAATATGACAGAGAAATTTAAATATAGTTTCTATAAGGCAACAAAACTCATTATTACATTTTTTAAAAAACGTAGTACAGAATGGGACTTCGCTGGTGGCACAGTGGTTAAGAATCTGCCTGCCAATGCAGGAGACATGGGTTCGACCCCTGGTCTAGGAAGATCCTACATGCTGCAGAGCAACTTAGCCCATACGCCACAACTACTGAGCCTGCGCTCTAGGGCCTGCGAGCCACAACTACTGAGCCCATGTGCCACAACTACTAAAGCCCGCACATCTAGAGCCCATGCTCTGCAACAAGAGAAGCCACCACAATGAGAAGCCTGTGAACCGCAGTGAAGAGCAGCCCCTGCTCCCTGCAACTAGAGAAAGCCTGGGTGCAGCAATGAAGACTCAATGCAGCCAAAAAAAAAAAAGAAAAAAGTTATGTTGAGAGATAAAAATGTACTTCAATATAGTCAATCAATTAAAACAAACAAACAAACATAGTACAGGATGTCCTGGGGAATTGCTTAGAAAATTAAAAGAAATAACATGTATAGGGAGTGAAAGGGAAAATCTCAAACTACCATTATTTGTGGAAGATCTGATCATCTACATAGAAGAAAGAAGTAGCAAATAACTCTATCAAATGAGAAAGTTTAATAAGTTTATCGTATATAGGATCAATTTAAAGTAATCTAAAAATCAGCTTACAGTACACTAAAAAAATAAATGAAATTCATGTGTTTATTAAAAACTATTCTGAATCTAGGAAATAACAAAAAATTCACAAAACTACTACAGTGATCAACAGTATTCCATGGATGAGATGACTAATGTTATAAATTTTTCCATAATCTCACATTTTAGGTACTTTGTAAGTATATTCTGCAATTTATATGGAAAAATAAAAATGCACACCATGTATTAGGAGAATTGAAAAAGACGAATATGCATCTAACTATATCTTGATTTAGTGCTAAATTTTAATCATAAGGAAAGATTTCTTCAAGCATTCATATAGAAAAACCAAGTCTACTTTCTAGGATAAAAACTTTAAATGAGCCTCAGGCTTCTTAGAAAACTATAGTAAAATATACAGAATTCTAAGGAAAAGAAAGTATTACCTAAAATTGTCATACCGAGCCAAGATATACTGAAGCAGACAGAACAATAGACATACAGGACAAAAGACATATAAACTTGAAAAAACTCAGAGAAAATGGAATCCATAATTTCTCCTTTGAAAAAATCTACTGAATGCTAACCAAGAGGTGGATTAAAATAAGAGCCCAAAAGTGGGACAAATATCCATAAATCATTAAATCTATTTCAATGTAGAAATAAGACTGACTAGGATGACTATGGTTACAGAGCATAATATAAATTGTAGAAAATTTGAAATAAAATATGTGCATCAAAAAGAATAATTAAGGGAGGGTTAAAATATGAGGAAATGTATGAGTCTGTTTCATATTTGACAACAAGGAATAATTCAAGGTTGTCTATGTTGAACATGAGCTTAAATTCTTCATGCCTTAGCTTCTTAATATTTTCAATATTTCTTGCCTTAAACCCAGACAAATTTAAAGGATTCAATATCTCATAATTTAAAAATCAAGTAAAAAACTTTTTAAGTAAAATATATTAATTCTTTTAGATTGACTACATTTTCTTTAATACTCTTTAAATTCAGGTAAAATTAAAGTCCTTATAAATTTAATACCAGAATATTAGCATGTCTTGTTGTGTATGTATCTGTCTACCTCTACCATGTCTATTTAAATAGATTAAAAAATAAGAGTTCTTATATGCATGGAGGCCTCACCAAATATTATTTCTGGCAAGTAAGACTATTTGGAGGGAATTTGGTGTTATATTCCTTATGCTTTTTATAATATAATATAATAATGTGCAGATATATTACTAAAACAATAAAAAGATTATACTTAATGAGATAAGTAAATATGATTAAATGAAGGCCCATAAATAAAATATTAGGAAATTCTATTAAGAAAATTAAGTAAGGAGAAAAAGAGACTGATTACAAAGTTAAATATAAATGCAACAGATTTTTACATATCTAATAGTAGCCAACAAGAAAACAAAATGAAGAAAAATTTCATTTCCAAGAATAACAAAAATAATAAAGACCCTGGGACAAACTTAACATTTAAATCTGATTCTGGCACTACCTAGAATAAAGATGAACTAATTTATAAAAATGTACACATAAAGATTTTTCTTCCTCATAGTTATATTTATGATTGAAAAAAGAATGTACAATCTAAATACAATATTAATTAAAATAATATCACATAGTTATATAATTCTCACTGTGTACTAAGCATTTTTCTAAGCTCCATACACTTATTAACTCACCTTATCCTAATGTAATCTGAGAGTAGTATTAATTATCCCCATTATACAGATGAGAAAACTAAGCCACAGAGAGGTTTAAAAGTAATCCAAGTGCTCATCAGTAGTTAATGCATTAAATAAATTATGGCATAGTCATACAAGATAATCTGATGGAATCAACATGATAAAATAAATCTCTATTAATTGACATAAAAATGTGTCCAATACATTGCTAAGTGAAAAAGTAGATATCAATATAGCACTGGCTATGTGATTAATTTATGTAACAATTTATCTATATTTATCTATATTTCTATTTTACTTTTGGCCAGATTCATAGTTCATCTATATTAACTGATTTCCATTTGTATAAAGAGATACCTGGAAAAACATTTTCAAAGTGATGACAGTTTATTTCTCAAAGAAATTTGGGGTGATTAAATTTTTATTCATAATTTTATGGATTGCATGAATTTTTAACTGTTTTCTCATTGAAAAAATATCACTACTTATATAATTCTTATTGTGTACTAAGCATTTTTCTAAGTTCTGTATACTTTAACTCACCTTATCCTAATGTAATCTGAGAGTAGTATTAACTATGATTAAATGATTATGAAATATATAGCACAGATATGGATACAGATGTGTTATAAAATATTATGTATGTTTTATATGTTTGTATGATATAATTAATTTTCATGTATAGTCTGAAATAATACACAGAATAGAGCTAGTAATATTTATGTAAAAGGGTTGTAGGCAACTTTAAAAATATTTTATTTATCTGCATTTTTTAGTTTTTTCCTCAATGTGCATATTTTACTCATGTAATAAGCAGTAACACTGATCTATAGATACATTCAAAACAAAAATGACAGCCATATATAACTCATGTTGTAAGTAATCCTTTTTGATCTGTAAACTCATTGAATATAGATGTTATATACATTTCTTCAAAAGTAGCTTTACTAATTGCTTCTGTTGTCATGTGTGCTTCTAAAAAATCCCCACATTGAACGCTTCTCTCTTTGTTCTTTGTCCTTACCGGCAATGTCCGCATCTTTGAGTTTTTCTTCATTCTGCATTTTTTCTGCAGATTCTAGGTTTTAAACTTATCACTAATTCTATAGTGTTAATTCTGCTCTTTATTGCTTTTAATGCAGATTTCTATTCTATTATTGCATTTTTAATCTCCTTAAAATCTTTCTTTATCATGCCAAACTCCTGTTTTTATTTCTACCTGCTTTTCAGCCAACTCCCTTCTTATCTCAACTTATTTTCATATAATCGTATCTTTCATCTCTTTATTCAGAGGCTGTAGTTTTCATTTCTATTAAGATTACAAAGCAGACAAGTTCAGCAATTTCTGTTTCCTTTAGTGAGTTTTTAAACTGTTCTTTTGCTGCATCTTGATCACTCTTTCTTCCTTTTAATGTGCACAATATTTCCATTGGAACCATTTATTTTTCTGTTTTCACTGTTGTTATCTTTAAACAAACGGGTAACTATCAATGGTTGACTGAGGACTATCATTTCCTTCCACTCAGCCCTAGATTACTGTTAAAGTCTTCTTCCCAGATCTGGAGCAAAAAGTTGGTTGATATTTATGCCTCAATGTCAAATTTATGGTGTCTAGTGGTCAATGATGAGGTTGAGGTATTTAACATCTATTCTTGAGGTATCCTTGACTTGCTGTGTGGAGGCAACATACTGTAGTAATTAGGATATTAAATGTACTGTATACATGAAAATGGTGCATTCAAATTCTGGGTCTACCAATTGTTAGAAGAGTCATTTAACCTCTACAAGACCTACTTTACTCTACCTGTGTAATGGATACTATAATAGCACATGCCTTATTGCATCATATGAGAATTGATACTGATATCAAAGCTATATTGTTCTGAAGTACTTCAAACATTAACTCACAGAATTGTCCCAACTATTTTATACTCATTTTATAGGTGAAGAAATTGAGGTAGCAACAAATTAAGCAATTTGCCCAAGGTTACATAGCTTGTAAGATGTAAAAGTGGCATTAGAATCCAGGCCACCTGGCTTGCAGTGAGTGCTCTGTATTTAGCATCTGATAAATGTTTGCTATTATTATTACTGGGAGGAACATGTATTTATAGATGATTGAAAGTAGCGAGAGGTCCTTCCATTTCCTGAAACAATAAAGACAAAACTTGGAGTTCCACTAACATGCATTTTTTTTCTTTTCGTGTTCTATTCTAAGATGAAAATATGCTATAACTTAACTTCTCTGCCAATGGGTGTGTAGGATTCCTGAAAATTGTAATCCCTGAAATTATTTAGAAGATGTCAAAACTGGGGAATCTGAAATCTGAAGTGGAATATATGTATGTGTGCATGTGTATGTGTGTGTGTGTGTGTGTGTGTGTGTGTAATCCTTCTCATATGATACACACATCACTCACAAACACAGATACACAGGTACTTTAGAATCCATGTTCCATGTTCTATTTGATAGAGCTGTAGCTATACAATATATCTGGTGGTTGGTGGTTTTCACAGATTCTGCTTTTCTGAGCCAAGGCTTAGGCAAGTGTGTTGATGAGCCTCTGCATTGTCCTTCACGTTGGCAGTTTTGATCTCCTGCAAGTGACAAGGTATATGTTAATGTCACCTGACAATTGTTTTTCTCTTTTCCACTCCATGAATATTATAATTAGAAGAAATTCCTCTAAGATTTTGGCAGTAGATTAGTTGTCAATCTTAGTTTATTATGCACTCTCATGTCTTTCTGTGTTTTCCTAGATATTTATGCTGAAAATCATGAAGTCTAAGATACGGAATGCACTTCAATCCCTCTCTCCTCACTTCCATCTCTGTTTTCCAACTGCACACACACACACACACACACACACACACACACACACACACACACACAGTTGGAGGACTTGAATATATATTAATGTCAATGCAATATAACAACAATGAGAATAATGTTAACATTATATGGAAAAAAAAAGAATAGAATAATGTCCTTGAGAAATCTTGCTCTGTGCCCCTAGGTCTGTGATAGCAGGAGGGTCTAAATCAAAATAGATATTGATGCAGATAGATTTGTGGATTGGAGGGTTAAAAATTTTCAGAAAATTTCTCTTAATTGCCAGAATTGTCAGCAAAAAGTAAGATATGAGGCCATTTACAGAGAGTGAAAGAGGTTAAGATTGGGCTTGTGCTATTAGAGACCTGGCAAAAGTTTGCAAAAGCTACTGCTTGAAATGGAGAAGAGCCATAGTTTTATTAGGATAAACATCTGCCCAGTGTAACAGACAAAAATAATGGTGGCTTAAACAAGGAAGAAGTGTATATCACTTTCATGCAACAATCTCTGCATAAGCAACACAGACTTATTTAGTGACCCTAGTCTTGGGGAACAAAACTTTCTGTTTGCTTGCTCTGTGTTTTTTTGCCTTTTCTGAAATCATCCAAGATCATTTTCCATCCATGTCTACGTTTCAGGCAAGAAGAGGGAGGATGAAGGGCATAAGGACAGCAAATCTGCTGCCTTTAAGGCCACTCACAGGAAGTTTAAAACATTCCTTTATAGAAAACTCAGCATGGTCATACCAGCTGCAAGGGAAGCTGGGAACTGTAGTCATCAGCTGGGCAGCCATATGTACAATTAAAACTTAGCAGTTTCCTTACTAAAGTAGGAATGTGAGAATGGAAATTGGAGGAAGCAACAGCCTATGACATAATCAATAGGGGCCATCTGTTCACAGGTCCCAGAAAGTTGTGGAGGGAGCCAAGTGTGCTTTTGAAAGTTTTCCTTTTTTTCAGTTACCTTCACTTCCAATGTTTTCATGATTTTCCCCAGATGCTTAGGGACTTTATCTTCTATGTGGGGCAGGAATATTAAGGTCTATCTCAGCTTCCCATTTACATTATACTTTCAGGTGGTCAACTGACCTCTGCTGGGACATTTCCAGAGCAAGAACTCAGAACTCCATTGGATCGTTGGACAATTCTAATTTTCAGAGTTTTCTTTTTTCAATTAATTTGATGATGTTGTTATAAATAAAAATATGCAGACAAAGTCCATTGCATATACATCAGTCATTCCCCCTTTCTTTCCTGCTAACAAACTCCAATTTGTTCAGATAGTACGTGGAGATCCTTTGATTACACGGCATTTAGACTCTTACCCCAGAATGCATTACGATTGATGCAGTCATCACTGTATCATTTCCCTTGGCCAGACATGTTCCCCAGTTAAGAGACAATAGGAGAAATCAGGGAACTGGTGAACTGGAGATTTTTCTTCCCTAATTAAAAAAAAAAAAAGTAATTATGCTTGTAATACTGGTTAAAGAAATGCAAAAATTTTTTTAATTATGGAGAAAGCAGGCAAAATCAACTAATAACTTAGTTAGACTGGTTGGATACCACATACATTGATGTTATACAATTAGCAATCTTAATTGACTGCAGCAATCAGATTTGGAACTTGGAACTCAGCTAGAAACCAAGAAATTAGAGTCAGTGCCTGGGGACAGGATACACACTGACCTAGCTGCATTCAAGACAGAATTTCTGGACCTAGAAACACAGAGGTCCTGGAGAAAGTAGAGAGGGTTAAGAGGTCCAGGAAATTAATGCAAAGACAACATGAAAGAGACAGGTAGGGAAATAAGAGCATCTAGTAGAGAGACCATCAGGTAGACAATTCCTGTTGGATGACTCACAAGGAGGATGAAAAACCTGGGTTTGTGAAATCCAAAATGGGGGATTCCATTCTTTAAGAGGCCTCCTTAGGCCTATAAATAAATAAATATAGCAAGAACCTAAGGAAGGAATTTAGATACAGAACTTTTCAGGGACATGGTTTTTGGAGCTCTAGTCCTAAGAAAGGACAGCATGTATATGAACTAGGGTATAGAACCGTTTGAAGTTTACTTCCCAACGTTGGAAAACACTGGCATAGAAACATCATCCCCTCAACTCTTCCTTACTCTTCATCTCCGCTCATTTATTCCAGGGCCACCTGTGCCTTGATCTTTGACTTCATTCTTTATTTTGCCTATGATGCTGCCTTTTAGATTCAGGGCTAACACTTGACTCTCAACACTCCCTAAAAACTTTGCCTCTAATATTCTTTAGCTCTTTGCTTATTTACTTATTTTCTGGCAGCTTGCAGTTTAATCCCCAGCCTGAATGTAGTTCTGTGTAGCTGGCACCTTGGTCAGACTTGCCCACACCCCAATCTGGGTGGGATTTGATAAAGGGTCAGGCAGATTGCTGTCATCATGTGTTGTTGTCCTAGCTTTGTCACTTTCCCCAGATTGGGGATATCTGAACCCCAAGATACTTTGGTGTATCAAGAACAAGTTTCAGAGATAGGGAAGATTCTTTCATGGTGAAAAACTGAGGCTCCCTGCTTTACTGGTAGAAAACAATCAGGCAAAGACCAATTGCTAACCAGTGTTACAATAAACAGCCTTCTGAGAATCCTGGTGACATGCTGAGGAGTAGTGGTTGCTTTGTTGAGATGCCCACTTTGGGTTGGACATTTCTAGCAATAGAGAGAGTGGAATGTTTTCTTTCCCTGATTATATTAGTTGAGACAATACCAGAGTCTTGATACTCCACTTGGCATTTAGTCATATCATCCTGTCTTGTTCTACTTGTCAAACAAGTTTGAAACTGTCACCAGCATTCTGACCAATTCACCCTGCCATGTATTTCTTGGCCCCAGACATCTGGAGAGTTGAGGCCCTGCCATCAGATCTCAAATTTTCATTCCCTCTAAGTCCCAGCAATGGCATGTCCCTGCTTGAAAGGAAAAGATATTGGATGTATGATCATCCCGTCTCTGAACTCCCAATTCTCAGTCACATTTCATTTTCTCCTTCAAAAATGATTAGGTGCTCTGCTAGAGATGGACTTTGTGCTCTGACCTGGACTTTTCACTATGTTCTCTGGCTTAACTCGCTCATACATTCCCTGTGTCTCCTTTGACATCAATAAGTTATTCCTGTTCTCTTCCCTAGTATTCTCAATTCCTTTTTCATTCTATCTCTCATCCTCTGTCCCTCCTTTGCATGCACTTCCGTTTTCCAAAACTCCTTATATATCCTATATGGTAATTTTCCCCTAGTGGTGGCAGGAAAGAGACAACAAGCTATTGCAAGCTTTCTTTCCTAGATTCATAATTACATTCCAACAACAACACAAAATATTGATTGCTAAGCATTCTCTCACTGGTGATAAAGTGATCAAAAAAACAATTCCCATCCCAGAAGAGCTCACCGTTCTATGTGAGACAAAAACAAAAACAAAACACAGAGAGATGTATGAACAAATACAATACAGTGGGGTAAATATTATAGGAGACTTATGCATAGAAACTGTAAGAATGTTAATGGTGGGGCAATATATTCTGGCTGTAGAGTAAGAGAAAGTTATAGATGAAATCCAATAATTAAATGCCTTTCCCCCAATATACTCAAGAAACATATTGTAAACTATAGAATGCTAGAAATAAGGGTATTCCTTGTTTTATCTGTGAAAAAAATAGACCTCAAGACTCTGAGTGACTTGCCCAGAGTCACTGAATATGTTATGATAATGCTTGGATCTTATGTTTCAGGAGGATTAACACTAGTTGCTCCAATAGACAAAGCCTCACAATCCAGCAGCTTAATACAACAAAAGGGTCTCCTTCTTCCTTACGTGAAACTGATGTGGGCTAGGTGGTCTTCAGCCACTGTGTGGATATGCTATTTGCAGCACATAGTCTCCGAAATTGTTCTAATAGGAGAAGAGAGAGGTAAAGGAGACATACAGATACTTACTTTTTGCCTTGCCCTTGAAGTGACAGATGTCACTTTCTCTCACAGTTCATGGGTATACACAAGCCTTAATGCCCTGATATGAGAAATGTATTAGAATGCCTGAGATTTATTGGGTGCAAACTATCTTTGCCACACCTGACCTCCCTTGGGAATCCTGCTTCTACTATCAATGGTTATTCTTCAATGCATGGTGATGGTAGTAGAGCAGGATGATTGGGAGGGATGGATGGACAGATGGATGGACAAATGTGAGGTATCTTTTACCTCATTGATCATCATTATTTCAGCTGATTGTCTTAGCTAGGCTGGTGTTTATTTTCTTCCTTACATTTTTAATGCATTGACACTGATGCTTTGCAGCTGAAGGGCATGACCATCGTTGTGCCCAATGGAATTCAAAAGAATTTTGAAAGTGCAGCATGGGACGTCGTTGTGCTAATCATTTTGTGACTAGTACTGCAGAATAAAATGGCTGGTATAGTAAATAATAGCATTAGAGCTATCTTTGAAAGGAAAGGCCAATATCATACCTGCTTGCTGATAGGAGAGATTAATATACTCTTGCTACAATTAATACTAGTAATTAGACTCTATTGCTTTAGCTGATCCATAGGTCCCATTTACAGCAACAACCTAATGTTCTTCCTGAACATGACTTGGCATATTTCAGCACATCATTGCAAATCAGTGCCAGGATCTTCTAATCATTTTGTTTGCTTTTTAGCACTTGGATTTTGTATTTGTATTGGGCTTACTTTTTCACCACTAAAACAGTTAGCAGGGAATTTTATATGAAAAGCAGAAGACCTTTTCATAATAACATTTCCTATTGGGGGGGTATAACTATAGATCTTTGGATATTTTGCATCATTTAGCACAGCCACTGTCCAAATTAAGAGGACAGGCATCCTTATCAGGACAATTAACACTTGCAGCAGAAAATTCTTCTTAGCCATGAGGGAAAAAAAGTTTAAATTGAGGTTGTCAAACAAGGAAACCTCAGTATTAGAAGCAGAGACAGAAGAGAGGAAAATGAAATACTGACTGTTTGATGACCGGATAATCAACCCCCTTTTTGTTACAATTTCTCTCTCAAGATCACATTTGAATACTGTGCAAAGGGTTTGCAGGCATAAAATGTGCCAGAACGGACGATCCTTTTTTAAAGGCAAAACACATGCAAGGTAATTTTAGGCGTTCCCTCATGCCAGTAAATCCCCTCCATGTTCTTTCCTCTGCTTTGGATTCTCACTAATATTTCCAATTTTGGATTAAGGCATTAAAGGCCTCTATTAAATAAATCAGTGTTACCTAGCAGGGGTAAACCATTTCCTCTTTATCACTAATGTCTTACTGTGAATAATTAAATTGAGATTTCTTCCCTTAGTGAAGCCTTAAGAAATAATAGTGGTGATGTTTGAAAACTGAAAGTTGATGGATGGCATGCCAGAGTATACAATGCCAACTGAGTTGTTTATCCATCTGTTTCTTAGATTAATCATGTGAGATAAGGTAGGCAGAAGGGAAGGTCCTTCTCATCAAACAGAGGAAGAAACTGAGGCTCTGATTAGTGAATGAATTCAAGGAATGGATTAAAGAGTAAGTAAGCAGCGGGGAGGGGGAAGGAGAAGTGAGACAGCATATGAGAGAGTCAGTTCTTACTGAACTGGTAGCGAGCATATTGAATAGCTAAGGTGACTTTGAGGGTTTGAAGGGTCTTGAGGATGTTTACATTAGAGAAAGAGGCTGCTCACAGTAATTGCATTATCTACCTTTTCTTAAGTGTCTATTACCTGCCAAGCACAAGACTAGAACCTTCCACACGCTATTCTGTTTCATCTTCTCTATAATCCTGCGAGGTGGATTATATTCCAAATTTACCGATGAGGAAACAAGGATTTAGAAAATTAAAAAATCTTTCTCAAGGTGACTCAAATAAAAGTGGCAAAATATGTTCCTATTCCTAAGCACCACATTCTCACAGCCACAGGGTACCGTGCAAGAAAGCAAGCAAAGAAAAGGTCGCGGCCGGGCCTTGAAAACAAATTTCCCTTTCTTCACATCTGTCTCAGGCTTGGCTTCTCTGCCCTTCATCTTTCCATTAACTCTGTAATCCTGCAAAGAACAAAAATTGGATCACACCCTGACCAAAAGGAGGGTTTAAAATTTTCTACCTGGATACACTCTTTCAGCTTTCAAAGTTTCTCATCTCCTTTCAGGTTCATTATGTGGAATATTTCCCATGTTTATTTCAGTCACTTTTCTATTGGTGCTGAAGTAAAATAATGAGTTTGGTTATTTTTTTAATAACAAGGCAGTTTTTCCTCCCTTATTGAGAAGTATGGTTGTCTAATAGTTCCCTCCTATGTCAAAAATTACCCTCAATTACCTTTAGATACAAAGCAACCAGTCAAAAGTTTCTGACCAGATTTTCCTCCCAAGCAAGAAGTCATTAAGGGCAAAGAGTGAGTGATATAATAGAAGACAGGCAGCTTAATTTTCCCTTAGCATTTACTACCACAGTTGTGGTAAACCCGAATTACTCTCTCCTTGATTGAAAGGTGGCCACCTCTTGGGTGAAATACGGCAGCTACCTAACAGTGCACATTAGTAAAACATGATCGTTTAAGAAGCAGCGTGTAATGATGAGCTGACGTATTTAATTGACAAGGCAACAGGGGCTCAGCAGGCTCAGGGGCATTTTTTGAATTTTCATCTTTCTGTTGAGTGACCTTGAGCAGGCTGCTTAATTTCTCCATTAATCAGTCTCCTCATCTGTACAATGGGGATGATAACACTTACCTAGCTCACAGAGGCATGGTCGAAATTTATTAACTCCAGCAAAGTCCTCAGAGATTCCTGGATGAATGGTGCCACGTGATTACAAATGATTAGTATCCTTATTATTCTGACAGTCGACCATAAGGCCCACCAATCAAATACAGTTCTAGCTGAACTAAACAGAGAGATGGATTCTGCAACTGCGTTCGGTGGCAGTTTGCCCTGAAGATAAAGTCTGTCACATACAATGTCTCCCCAGAGCAAGCTTAAGCCGGTAGCTGTATTGATGTAGGTGATCTGCCTGCCAGGATGCACAAGGGCGGTTTAACTAGAGCTAATTATGGCCAGCAATAATGCCAGAGCCAGAATTCACCTCTGATTATGATGAGATGTTCAAAGAAACTATTTCTAAACCAGATAATCAGGCAGACTTTTCTGCACCATTGGTATGGGTAGCATTCTGAAAGATGTCAGGGCACCTCAAATTTCAGAGGAAGGAGACTTGCAATACTTTTCTAGAGGGGAAGAGAACCAGAGAGAACTGTTAAGCTTCCAAACTGCC
Source organism: Neophocaena asiaeorientalis asiaeorientalis (assembly GCF_003031525.2). Classification (NCBI taxonomy): domain Eukaryota; kingdom Metazoa; phylum Chordata; class Mammalia; order Artiodactyla; family Phocoenidae; genus Neophocaena; species Neophocaena asiaeorientalis. The sequence goes on along the minus strand of NW_020173231.1, from coordinate 1,165,524 downwards.
CATTGTGACAATCATCACTTATTTATCTTGGCTATGTTCTTGCCTGTTATCCAAATGTTATATGCTTGTACTTAGGATAGGAATGAAGGGATGGAGGGAATTGGCAAGCAAGATGGGTTTTAAGATGGAGCTCCCAACTTCACAGGAGCTTTTGATCTAAGAGAGAGCAAGAGAGACATGTGCAAATAAAATATAGAGAGTAGAGGAAGTGGAACTTTGAGGATGCTGTGAGCCAATGCTGAGTGTAGGTGCTTTGATGGGGTGTCTTGATGTTCTTAATCATAACACCATAAGGGAGAAAATTGTGTGATATGACAATGCATATGTCCTCGTTTCCATGACTCCTACTTTAGGAGGAGTTACTATCATTTCTCCACTGGACTACTCTAATAAAGTTTTGGCTGGTGTCCCTGTCTCAACTCTTGCCCTCATGTAGTCTTTTCAAAACACACCAGATTACTCAGAGCAAGTAACTCTTCTGCTTGAGTCTTTTAAGACTTCCTTCCCCATTGCTCTTCGGATCCAATTTAAACTCTTGCCATTGCTTCCTGTTTTTTTATTGCTCACCTCTAAACTAATCTTATTCCAAAATCCAGTTTTCTCTAATCTCCATCCATGCTAGTTTCCTTTCAGTTCCCTGAAAGCCAAGCCCATTCCAGCCCCAGGGCCTTTGCATGTATCTTTCTTGCCTGGAAGTTGTTTCCCTTGGTGACTTCCACTGGCTAGACAGCAATCCTTAGAACCTTTCAATGTAAATATCACATATTCAGAAAGCCTTATCAAAATCATCTTTTCCCCCTACATTGCCAACATTCTCTTCATTGTTGTTCCCCTTCATGGCATTTTTAAAAAATCTGTAGGTATTCATTCATTTATTCCCTCATTCATTCGTTTACTTGTTGATGGGTCTGTCCCTTAGAGAAGCTACCTCTCAGAGGGAAATAACTTGCCCTCACCCCTTATTTACCGGTGCCCATCACAATACCTGGCACAAACAAATATAAGATTTCATAATGTTGTTGAATAACCACTACCTTTTTAAAGCACCTTCTGCATGTCCTGCACTGTACCGTGTACTTACACACAAATCTCATTTTTCCATGCAGCAAACCTGAGAGGTTTGTATCACTTAGTCATAGTTTTCATACAGTTAAATTAAGGTTTAGGAACACTGAGACATGCCAAAGATCACAGCTTGGATTTAGTGAGAACTGGATTTGAACACAAGCCTCCCTGGTTCTGAAATCAGGGCAGGTCCCATTGTTCCCTGATTTGGGGGGTTGGATGAGCAATCGAAATGAAGAGGTCGATCGTAAATCCTCTCTCAGTGGCACTGAACATGGATTGGCTTAAAAGGCAGTTTTGGGAAATTGAATCTAAGAGAAAGTCCCAAATTGTGAAGGACATTTGTTAAGTATTGAGAATTCAGCGATGACTTTCTAAAGGAGAGTTAGTAAAAACCTTGAAAGGGATAAGCCAAAACAATCTATTTCTGCTCTTCTTAGAAAAATTTCCCATTTATTTTCCAACCGCTTCTTGCCTGTGGGCACCTCAGTCTTTGGCTTCTGATTATTGTTTCCTGGAGGAAAGTTTAGGGAGTGTGAAAATCATTTCACTTTAGATTCATTTCAATTCACTTAAGAACCTTGTATATTCAAGAGTCTAAATAAATAAATAAATAGCAAAACCTTTTGAACTAAAACATGTAAAAGATTGTGGCTTTTCTTTTCTCAAACTTTGACATTTAACATGTGATATTTTGTTTGTGGTTTGAAACACTTTCATAATTAATACAATCAAACAGGGTAACTTTTAAAAATGAGATAAACGTTCACATAGAAGTGTGGTTTTCCTTGCCAAAATTAAACACAAAACATTTGTGTATAGATGGGCAGGATTTTCTACCATAATAAGAATACTTTCCCAGAAAGACAGTTTTTTTTTGTTTTTGGTTTGTTTACCTTTTCCCCCGCCCCCTTAGGATTGTTTTGCTGAAAGGTTTCTAGTTGTCTGTGATGATAGTAAAAAGATGTTAAAATAAAGCCATATATGTATTTAAGTCATCAAATATCAACCAGAGCGATTAAAACAACCACAAAGACACATGAAGATGAAATTTCAAATATTGTGTCACAGCTGTGGACTGCTGGGCAACAAAGAACTCAACTAAAATCAGAAGTGTTAGTTAAAATAGAATTATATGTCTGTGTCCCAGAGACTAGGCTGCCTTCAGTACCAAGAGAAGTACCGAGTATTAAAAGATAAAACAAGTCTTTCTTGACTCTTAGGGACTAGTGGTGATGACAGGGAGAGCAATTATAAAGCGGTCAGATGTAGGATGGAAGTAGTCACAGAATTCTATGTGAAAACAGAAGACAGAGCCCTACATCCAGCATGGCAGAATCATAACAGACTTCCTAGAGGAGGCAGTATCTGCACTGAATCTTAAAGGAATTTTTTTAATTTTCAAGAACATCACTGCAGAATAAGAGTAGCTGAAGCTTCCTTTTTGCTTGTCAGCACATTCCTTTCTATTGCAACTGGATTTCTCCTCTGGTGGAGGACAATTACTTTCCCACCCAAGTTCCACACTCATATTTCTTTAGACAGGAAATTATTTCTCTATTTCCAGCAACCATTTGAAAAATTCTAGTGAAAGATCCTGATTTTCCTTGGTTAATCCCAAGCCAATCAGTTTAGCCAAGGAAGTGGTGTTCTCTAGCTTTGGCCCATTCAATGTACCTAGAATACTAGATATCTAAGATGGCAGCTTTTATTTAAAACCTGTGATGTAATATGCTGATGAGAAAGGCCTTAAAAGAGAAGGAGAAAGAAGCTTTTACCAGATGAAGCGTAAAGGATTGTTAACTGAATGAAATAGTTTATACTTCTAGGGACTATCTCCCAGGCTACATGTGGTTAAAGTAATTAAGCCGTTCTGGCTATATTTTAGGTTTCATTTACCTACTGAGAGACTGTCAAGCAAGAAGAAACGAATATCTGCCAAGTTATTTTCTGTGTTAAAACCTTTACTAGGTGTTTTACTTCTGTCATCTCATAAAAATTCTTACTACAACCTTCGAAGATAGGTATTAATTTGAGGAACAGAGAGGTTAAATAACTCTTAGACGATCACATGGATTAGGAAGTCACAGAGATTTAATTTGTTTTTAATTAACCATTCTATGTTCCCTGCTCTACACCATGTGGGGTCTTCAGAAAACAATGTTTGTAGCATAATGCATAATCTTCCAAATGATCAGAGGTGTGCAAATAGGAGCATTGTTTTGTTTTCTTTTTTGCTGACTTTATGATAAGATGGCCTTCTTTTTTCAGATTTTAATGTGCTGTGTCAGGAGAAAATATATAATGAGTGCTCTGGATTTTCTGTCTTTTGAGCTGATTCTGTAAGACATGTCACATGTCTCTTCCTTAGAGAGAGTAATTAATGGAGTGTATTGTTAGTTCCATATGATACCATCTCTGGCAAAATTTCTCTTTAGGTATACAGTGCAGGAGTGTGGGGGGAAGGGAGGAGGGACACTTGTAAATTTCTGCATTCATATTGAACATTTTGTCAATAGGATGGCACAAGAAAACATAAATGATGAAATGGGAAACACCCCTTCATCTTTACAAATACAAATATCCCCTACATCTTTCTATGAGGTTGGATGACAATTCTTTTGGTAGGGTCACTACTACTGGGTCTCCAGTTGTGGACTGGCAGAATATGGGGGTGTGTGGTGGGATATTCCTGGGTTATTCAGTAAGTCAGTAAACTGCTTCATAGGTTAGCTCATTGCTTATTTTATCAACCCTACATAGGGTTCCCTAGAATTTTTTTTCTCCCTCAGGTAAATATTAGGCTTAGTTACAGAGGCAAAAGAGATCTATAAATAGAGAAGGAAAAAAAAGGTGTATCTCGTTTTACTACTCTTTTGTGTGACACTAGTAAAAGTTTTGTAGGGAGTATTGTATACAGTAAAACAGTCATTTGTCAAAGGGTAAACTTACTGAACACCAAAGCTCTGTTTTTAAAAGATCCCTTGCGTGCCATGAACTACACAATGTTCATAAAAAGTTGTACTCCAGGGTTAGATATTCTTGCTTCCTCAATTACTAGAGGTTTCTGAAGTCTCTCAAGGAAGGAGGATTAAACATTTATTGTCAGGAAGCACCAGGTTGCACTTTGTCCCATGCTTTGACACATTCACTAGCCCAGACTCTAAATTTTCAATTACTGAATCCATAAAGTACTACCAAAGGAAAAAAAGTTAGAAGTAGAGAAAAAGAGAAAAAATGGCAACAGCCACAATTTATGCACTACTATTTTAAAGACTCTATTCTTGTCCTGTCATTTTAGTGTGGCCATTACAGGCTGTGTGTTCCCTTAATGAATAACGCCTGGAGTTATATTTGAGTCATAAACTGTCCTGAATGATTATTTACGATTTGATATCATAAGAGAATATGAAATTTGCTATATTTTGGTCTTTAGCCTTTAATGGAGAGTTGATATGACTTGTAGTAGATGAGGAACATGAAATAAATTACCAAAAATTCCTCATGGTGAATTGGTAGGGATAGAACATTTTTAGATAATGTTGCACACATAAGAAGAAGGTAAAAGACAATTTCTATGACATGGCCATTTAGAAATTCTAATTTAAAACACTAGCATCAACTACATGTGCAAAATTTAATAGAGTTAAAAAATATAGACTGCTGGCTTCAGTTCTAACATATAAAGTGATTGAAAGCTGTCACCACCAAGCTGACAACAAGAAAAGCTTGGTAACCTGAAAAATCACTGACTTTTTCTTGCACCAATCAGGGAATTGAAGTCTCAGGACAAATCAGCTTCCTGAAATCTCTAGAGGTAGGCACATCTAAAGAGATACAGCCTGAATCTGCTTATCAGGGACAGAAATCCTGGGGCCATAATCTGGCAATAACACTTAAGTGGTAATCTTGATGATTTGCTTGGGTTGAGTATAGCAGGATATTGAGAAATACCTGGTGACCAAACTCTTGGGGGAGGAGGGGCACAGTTCTCTGGGTTTAACCTCCAGGAACTCCACCAGGTTCGTATAAAGATACAGGAAAAATACCCTTCATAGCTCTGGCAAAGGGAAGGGAAGAGTAATCATTATGAAGTATACCCAGAGCCTTCTCCATAACAAAGGCCCACTCTTTGAGGGGAATAAAGCTTTGCCAGAGCCTAATCCCAGCTGAGGGAGTGGAATTCCTCCCACTCCAGCCTCTTGTCTCACCTAAGGAGGAAAATACAGTCTTCAGGGTTCAGTATACAAGGGAATAGTTTGGGAACACTGTGGCTATGGAAGGGAATAAAGGGCTTGTGGTAGAAAAACTAACATGGGAGGAAACGGTTATGAAGGTCTGAAAAAAAGCCCTGAAACAAAAAGGCCCATTAAAGGGCTAAAAATTAGTCAGAAGATTATACAACACTCTGCTTCCCCTTCACTTTGCCATTATACAAACAGGGATCTGGTACAATAACCATGGGTTTTACCTAGAAAAGCTGTATGTACAAACTCCTCTGAGGAATAGCACATAGAAAAGACCTAAACAAGGACATTAGAGGAATTTAAAGCCTCTAGCATTGACAGATACAAGCAACCATTAAACACAGTCTAACTCCTAGCCAAATTAATTTAAATCTACGTATTAAAGAGCAATTCCACAACTCCTATTAGTAAATACAGCATGTCTGGCTTTCAAGAAAAAAGTACAAGGCATGCCAAAAGGCAAAAGCAAACAGTCAAACAACAACAACAAAAGTCTGAAGAGACAAAGACATCATGAGAATTAGATTCATATATAACACAGATTTGGGAATAGACAAAATAAGTCATCAAAAAATTGCTCCCAAAGGCGGTGGACTTTGGGAGCAACTGTAGACTTGGGGTTTGCCTTCTGCATCTCATTTGTTTCTGGTTTTATGTTTATCTTAGTTTAGTATTTAGTTTATTATGATTGGTAGATTTGTTTACTGATTTGGTTTCTCTCTTCCATTTTTAAAAATTATATAGACATATGTATATATATTTTTCCTTTTTCTATTTTTGTGAGTGTGTATGTGTATGTTTCTTTGTGTGATTTTGTCTGTATAGCTTCGCTATTACCATTTGTCCTAGGGTTCTGTGTGTCCTTTTTTTTCTTTTATATAGTTTTTAGCTCCGGTTATCATTGGAGGATTTGATTTCTGGTTTGGTTGTTCTCTTCTTTCTTTATTATTTTTTCTTTTTTATTACTTATTAATTTTTTAATATTTTAAATATTTTTAACTTTAATAACTTTCTTTCTTTCTTTCTTTTTCTTTCTCCTTTTTCTTCTGAGCCATGTGGCTGACAAGGACTACGTGCTCTGGCTGGGTGTCAGGCCTGTGCCTCTGAGGTGGAAGAGCCAAATTCAGGACATTGGTCCACGAGAGAACTCCCAGCTCCACATAATATCAAATGGTGAAAACCTCTCAGAGATCTCCATCTCAACAACAAGACCCAATTCCACTCAACGACCAGCAAGCTACACTGCTGGACAACCTATGCCAAATAACTAGCAAGACAGGAAGACAACCCCATCCATTAGAAGAGAGGCTGTCTAAAATCATAATAAGGTCACAGAAACCCCAAAACACAACACCAGACATGGACCTGCCCGCCAGAAAGACAATATCCAGCCTCATCTATCAGAACACAGGCACTAGTTCCCTCCACCAGGAAGCCTACACAACTCACTGAACCAACCTTAGCCACTGGGGGCAGACACCAAAAACAACAGGAGCTACTAACCTGCAGCCTGCAAAAAGGAGACCCCAAACACAGTAAGTTAAACAAAATGAGAAGACAGAGAAACACACAGCAGATGAAGGAGCAAGGTAAAAACCCACCAGACCTAACAAATGAAGATGAAATAGACAGTCTACCTGAAAAAGATTTCAGAAAAATGATAGTAAACATGATCCAAAATCTTGGAAATAGAATGGAGAAAATACAAGAAACATTTAACAAGGACCTAAAAAACTAAAAAGCAAACAAAAAATGATGAACAACACAGTAAATGAAATTAAAAATTCTCTAGAAGGAATCAATAGCAGAATAACTGAGGCAGAAGAAGGGATAAGTGACCTGGAAGATAAAATAGTGGAAATAACTACTGCAAAGCAGAATAAAGAGAAAAGAATGAAAAGAACTGAGGACAGTCTCAGAGACCTCTGGGACAACATTAAAGGCACCAACATTTGGATTATAGGGGTTCCAGAAGAAGAAGAGAAAAAGAAAGGGACTGAGAAAATATTTGAAGAGATTATAGTTGAAAACTTCCCTAATATGGGAAAGGAAATAGTTAATCAAGTCCAGGAAGCACAGACAGTCCCATACAGGATAAATCCAAGGAGAAATATGCCAAGACACATATTAATCAAACTGTCAAAAATTAAATACAAGAAAAAATACTAAAAGCAGCAAGGGAAAAACAACAAAGGAATCCCCGTAATGTTAATAGCTGATCTTTCAGATGAAACTCTGCAAGCCAGAAGGAGTGGTAGGACATACTTAAAGTGATGAAAGGGAAAAACCTACAGCCACAATTACTCTACCCAGCAAGGATCTCATTCAGATTTGAGGGAGAAATTAAAACCTTTACAGAAAAGCAAAAGCAAAGAGAATTCAGCACCACCAAACCAGCTTTACAACAAATGCTAAAGGAACTTCTCTAGGCAGGAAACACAAGAGAAGGAAAAGACCTACAATAACAAACCCAAAACAATTAAGAAAATGGTAATAGGGATATACGTATAGATAATTACCTTAAATGTAAATAGATTAAATGCTCCAACCAAAAGACATAGACTGGCTGAATGGATACAGAAACAGGACCCATATATATGCTGTCTACAAGAGATCCACTTCAGACCTAGGGACAAATACAGACTGCAACTGAGGGGATGGAAAAAGATATTCCATGCAAATGGAAATCAAAAGAAAACTGGAGTAGCAATTCTCATCAGATAAAATACACTTTAAGACAAAGACTATTACAAGAGAAAAAGAGGGACACTACATAATGATCAAGGGATCAATTCAAGAAGAAGATATAACAATTGTAAATATTTATGCACCCAACATAGGAACACCTCAATATATAAGGCAAATACTGACAGCTATAAAAGGGGAAATCAAGAGTAACACAATCATAGTGGGGGACTTTAACAGCCCACTTTCACTAATGGAAAGATCACCCAAAATGAAAATAAATAAGGAAACACCAGCTTTAAATGATACATTAAACAAGATGGACTTAATTGATATTTATAGGACATTCCATCCAAAAACAACAGAATACACTTTCATTGACAATGAAAACATGACGACCCAAAAACTACAGGATGCAGAAGAAAGCAGTTCTAAGAAGGAAGTTTATAGCAATACAATCCTATCTGAAGAAACAAGAAACATCTCAAATCAACCTAACCTTAAACCTAAAGCAATTAGAGAAATGAGAACAAAAAAACCCCCTAAGTTAGCAGAAGGAAAGAAATCATAAAGGTCGGATCAGAAATAAATGAAAAAGAAATGAAGGAAACAACAGCAAAGATCAAGAAAACTAAAAGCTGGTTCTTTGAGAAGATAAACAAAACAGATAAAGCATTAGCCAGACTCATCAAGCAAAAAAGGGAGAAGACACAAATCAATAGAATTAGAAATGAAAAAGGAGAAGTAACAACGGACACTGCAGAAATACAAAGGATCATGAGAGATTACTACAAGTAACTCTAGGCCAATAAAATGGACAACCTGGAAGAAATGGACAAATTCTTAGAAAAGCACAATGTTCCTAGACTGAACCAGGAAGAAATAGAAAATATAAACAGACCAGTCACAAGCACTGAAATTGAGACTGTGATTTAAAATGTTCCAACAAACAAAAGCCGAGGACCAGATGGCTTCACAGGCGAATTCTATCAAACATTTAGAGAAGAGCTAACACCTATCCTTCTCATACTCTTCTGAAATATAGCAGAGGGGGGAACACTCCCAAACTCATTCTACGAGGCCACCAACACCCTGATACCAAAACCAGATAAAGATGTCACAAAAAAAGAAAACTACAGGCCAATATCAAGGGTGAACATAGATGCAAAAATCCTCAACGAAATACTAGCCAACAGAATGCAACAGCACATTAAAAGGATCATACACCATGATCAAGTGGGGTTTATTCCAGGAATGCAAGGAGTCTTCAATATATGCAAATCAATCAATGTGATAAACCATTTTAACAAGTTGAAGGAGAAAAACCATATGATCATCTCAAGAGACACAGAAAAAGCTTTTGAAAAAATTCAACCCCCATTTATGATAAAAATCTTCCAGAAAGTAGACATAGAGGGAACTGACCTCAACATAATATAGGCCATATATGACAAACCCACTGCCAACATCATTCTCAATGGTAAAACACTGAAGCCATTTCCTCCAAGATAAGGAACAAGACAAGGTTGTCCACTCTCACCACTATTATTCAACATAGTTTTGGTCACAGCACCTGAGATGTAAAAGAAATAAAAGGAATCCAAAATGGAAAGGAAGAATTAAAGCTGTCACTATTTGCAGATGACATGATACTATACATAGAGAATCCTTAAAATGCTACCAGCAAACTACCAGAGCTAACCAATGAATTTGGTAATGTGGCAGGATACAAATTAATGCACAGAAATCTCTCGCATTCCTATACACTAATGATGAAAAATTTGTTAATATCTACAAACAATAAATGTTGGAGAAGGTGTGGAGAAAGGGGAACCCTCTTTCACTGTTGGTGGGAACATAAATTCATACAACCACTATGGAGAACAGTATGGAGGTTCCTTAAAAAACTAAAAATAGAACTACCATACGACCCAGCAATCCTGCTAATGGGCATATACCCTGAAAAAAGCATAATTTAAAAAGAGTTATGTACCACAATGTTCATTTCAGCTCTATTTACAATAATCGGGACATGGAAGCCACCTAAGTGTCCATCAACAGATGAATGGATAAAGAAGATGTGGCACATATATACAATGGAATATTACTCAACCATAAAAAGAAACAAAATTGAGTTATTTGTAGTGAGGTGGATGGGCCTAGAGTGTGTCATACAGAGTGAAGTAAGTCAGAAAGAGAAAAACAAATACCGTACGCTAACACATATATATGGAATCTAAAAAAAAATTAAAAGGTTCTGAAGAACCTAGGGGCAGGACAGGTATAAAGACACAGACTCAGAGAATGGACTTGAGGATATGGGTGGGGGGAAGTGTAAGCTGGGAGAAAGTGAGAGCATGGCATGGACATATATACACTACCAAATGTAAAATAGATAGTTACTGGGAAGCAGCCACAAAGCACAGGAAGGTCAGCTTTGTGCTTTTTGTACACTTAGAGGAGTGGGATAAGGAGTGTGGGAGGAAGATGCAAGAGGGAGGAATTATGGGAATATATGTATATGTATAGCTGATGCACGTTGTTCTAAAGCAGAAAGTAACACACCATTGTAAAGAAATTATACTCCAATAAACATGTTAATAAATAAATAAATAATTTTTTTTAAAAAAGAAAGGAAGACTGTGGAGTGAAATATTTAAAATATTGATAGAACCATCCATCCCCACACCACAAATATAGTATTCTATATTCAGAAAAATTATCCTTTAAAAGTAAAGGAGAAATACTTTCTCAGTCTAATAGAAACTGAGATTTATCTCCAGCAGCCCTACCTTGCAAAAAACCTTAAAATTCTTCAGACAGAAAGAAAATGATATGTTATGAAGTGAATGTTTTTTGCCCCCCCACAAAAAAAATATTTTTGAAGCCATAATGTCACAGTGTGGCTGTAATAGGAGATGGGGTCTTTAAGGAAATAAGTGAGGTTAAATGAGGTCATAAAGGAGGGACCCTGATCTGATATTAGTGTTCATAAAAGAAGAGACACCAAAGTGCGTTTTTTTCTCTCTCTCTCTCCTCTCTCTCCCTCGCTCAGAATGCTTGGAGAAATGGCTGAATAGGGATGTGGGAGGAAAATACAGCACAGTAGCCTGTCCCTTAACTGCAGTTTCACTTTCTGAGGCTTCAGTTACCTATCATCAGCAGATGTCCAAAAATATTAAACGGGAAGTTCCAGAAATAAACAATTCATAAGTTTTAAATTGCTTGCTATTTTGAGTAGCATGATGAAATCTTGCACCATCCTGCTTCATCCCACCCAGGATTCCCAACCATCAATGTCATCTACTCCTCACTTCCAACTATCAATGTTGTCATGTTTTGATGACCCAGGATCACCTGAAGCAGATGATCCTCCTGGCATGTCATCAGAAGGTCAGCAGCAGCCTAACTCTATGTCACAATGCACTTCATCTCATCACACAGACATTTTCCCATCTCCCATCATCATAAGAAGAAGGGTGAGTACAGTACAATAAGATCTTTTAAGACAGTGCGAGAGAGAGAGAGAGAGAAAGAGAGACAACATTCACATAACTTTTAGTACAGTATACTGTTGTAGTTGTTCCATTTTGGGGTTTTTTTAGGTATTTAACAGATATTTTTATTTTATTTTTAAATATTTATATTTTATTATTAATTATTATTGTTAGTCTCTTACTGTACCTAATTTATAAATTAAACTTTATCCTAGGCATGCATGTATAGGAAAAAACAGTATATATAGGGTTTAGTACTATCCACAGTTTCAGGCATCAACTGGGTGTCTTAGAACATATCCACATGGATAAGAGGGGACTACTGTACGAGTCTGAGCTTCTTATAGTGCCGGAAAGTAAGGAAGTTCCCCCTGCAAAAGAAAAAACAATCCACAATAATAGGTGTATAGCAGAGGGTCATGGGAGACCACTGAAAGTGCTCCCAATGGCCAAGTCTGAAACCCTTTGAGCAACAAAATAAGATGATGTGAAGGCTACTTTTATGAGTCAACTTGGCTAGGTCACGGTAACCAAATATTTGGTCAAATATTATTTTAACTTTTCCTATAAATATACTTTTAGATGAGATTAACACTTAAATCATTAGACTTGATTAAAACAGATCACTCTCCATAATGTGGGTGGCATAGCCTGCCAGCCTACACTGCAAATTTTGGTCTTGCCAGACTCCACAACTGCATGAGTCAACTCCTTAATATCTCTCTCTCTCTTTCCACACACACACACACACCACACACACACACAATCTATTCATTCATTCTGCTTCTCTGGAAAACCCTGACTATAATAAAGGTACTGAGTATTGGATTATGATCCTACATATAAAAATCTCATGTGCAGAAGAATTCCAAATAAGTGATGTAGACAATACCCTCTCAAATAAATGGAGTTTAACCACTCCATTACTTTAGGATTAGCTGTTATTAGTGACTTACTTCTAAAGTGCACAGAAAGAGAGAACATATAATTTTACAGTGGAGAAATGTGACAAACTTTACTTTGACCAAGTGACCAAAATTAACCTCAACACAAGTCACATTGAGAGCATGCACTGTTAATATGATTGGATGAGATGACACTTTACTTCTGTGGTCTCCATAACCCCAGTCTAACCATGTGAAAAAACATAAGATAAACCCAAACTGAAGAACCTTCTACAAAACACTGGACCTATATTCCTCAAAACTGTCAAGGCTACTAAAAACAAGGAAAGCCTGAGGAACTGTTATAGCCAAGAGGAGCCTAAGGAAACATGATTATTAAATGTAATGCAGGGTCCTGGATGAGATCCTGGAACAAAAATGGTTCATTTAGGTAAAAACTAAGAAAATCTGTATGGGTTGAATAAAAATGTATCAATATTGATTCATCAATTCTGACAAATATATTATTGTAAAATGTCAATGACAGGAGAAACTGGTTGTGGGCTAAATGGAACACTGTACTATCTTCACAACTTTTCTCTAAATCTAAATTTATTCTAGAATAAAAATTTCTTAGAAATACATATACACTAAAGTAGAATAATATTTTGAGTAAATGATGTAACTCTTATGGCAAAACATCAATTGCTTTCTTCTTTTGAGGGAAGAAGTGAACTTAACAGGAATTTCAGTGGAGGCAGGTTCTCCCAGGTAAAGGATCCGAATCTTCAGGGTATAGGAGCTATGATTGTCTATCTTGGCAACTAGTATTGGCTTGTGAAATTCAAACTTAAAATAATTACATGACTTCTGCTGTAGTTTTCAGATATAAAGACTAATAAAAGCATTTGATTGCCATTTCTTAAAAAGCATACTGAATATACCCATTAGCACACTTTCCATGCTTAGTGTTGATGGAAAATCCATCTTTAACCATAAAGCAATTGATTTTCATAAACGTCTTTTTCATATGTTACTGATTTGTATTCTGTAAAGCCCACTATTACAGTTTGTTTTAGTATAACTTGTCCTCTCCTTTGCTTGGGCTCTCTGATTTATTCAAGTTACCAAAGGACAGAAATAGATGCAAGTTTTGGCCATATCCATTCTCTTCTCCTATAGGGAATACTCACTATTGAGCAATGAGCATTTTCAAATGCAAATGACCCTCCAAATTAGGGCAGTCCTCCTTAGAGCCACTACTAAACCACCACCTGTGTGTGTTCCTTTTCAAAGCTGGTCTACTCAGCCCATATGCATCTCCTCCAGTGTTTTATTTGACAATCTTTTTCAGCTTTGCGAGGGAGATAGGAAATTATGTATTGCTCATTTTGTCAAAGTCATCATTGATGACAATTCCGGCATCAAGAGGCACAGTTTATTCTGCAGATGTTTTTATCAAACAGAAGATAAATCATGGTTCCCCATCTTGTTTTGTGTTGTACTTCTGGGAATAATGGAGGGCACAAATAAAAACACTTTCATTAATAAAGAAAGAAAGGAGTAGACTCCAGAGGCTCACCATGCTTGATTTTCAGATACGCAGTACACACCCTGGTAAGAGATCATATTTAGCACCAATGTAACAGGCTTGGGGTGAGGGGTAGGGGGTGGAGTTAGGGGAGGTAATCTTAATTTTTTAAGAGATGCATTTCCTCTCATTCCTTTGAGAACAGTGGGCCCGATTCATTTAGAATTCCAATACAGATTAATGTTCAGCACAGCATCTTCTAGAAAGAGGCACTGTAAAATATTCCTGAAGAAAAAAAATGATTAATCTCATAAGTAAATCATCGGGAGAGATTGTCTTGAAGTTCTCATGAGATATAGCTAGACTTTCTGCGATTTTTGACATAAGTACCAGGTCCCTGGATTTGGCCTGTTGAAGTCCAGACTCAAACTTAAAATTGGGGGGAGGTGGAAAGCATGTCTGTGAATTTGTCTTCACCTTCTGCTGTAAGGTGTAGTTAGCTGATGAAAGTAAACAAGACTCTTAAATAAAAAGAAATATTTAATGTAGCCCACTATGTGCAAGGCACTAGTATTCTATTAGGATTTCTTATGTGCGATTAAAATGGACAGACAGGCTTCACCAGATTCTGCATAGTCTCTAGAGCAATATGTAGTGTGGACTTGAAATCAGGGACTGGTGTGATAGTTATCAGTGGAGAATGAGCAAATGTTAAGGTGCTCATGGCCCTCTGTGATGCAGATGACAGCATTGTGAGAGGCAGCCAAGGATGAATATGATTTTTAAAATTCTCTAGTGAATGTTGGGAACAAGAAAGAGAAAATGTTACAGAAGTAGCTGACAAAGAGGAAAACACTTAATACTCCTTTACTTCTACCATCATCATCCCCAGTGATGTTAACTATGCACCAGACACAGTGATAAGTACTTCAGTTATTACTTATTATCATCACAACTATGTTTTGAGATATTATCTCATTCTATTCCAATTTTAGAAAAAGAAGCTCACAAAAGTTATTTGCCCAAGACTACACAGTTAGTATTTCCTAAAACATGTTGGGCAGTGGCTAAGGCCATAGGATCTGTATTCAAGTGATCTTTGGTTTGAATGTGGACAATCCAGCATTTCTGACCATTAGAACCTCCATGCACTAGATTACTTTTAATTGGGTGAATGTGTACTTAATTGGTATCATCAATTTTTTCATATATTCCATCACCATCTATTTATGGCAGATCTACTATCTGTCAAACTCTGTGCTTAGTTCTGGACAGCAAGGATAAAATATATTATCATCTTCTCCAAAACAAGGAGATAAGAATGAGTGTAGCAACCTCTTGTTCTCCTTGGAATATCCATGGACAAATTATTTCCTTTCTATATCAGTGCCCTTTCAGACTCTAACCAGTCTCTCCAGGAAACCCTTAGATATTTTGCATCAGCATTGCAATTTATTATTTAAGAGAAATAATAAATTTCAATGCAAATAAATATTATTTATTTCCCAATTTTTCTCCCATTTGTCTGAATAAAACATAAGCTGATCAATATATAAAATATCCATAAAACTAGGCCACTGCAGTGACGATTCATGCTGATTTTTTTTCTACCTCTTACCTTAATTCCACATGATTTAACATTAAAGTTAAGGCAAGAGCAACTACCACAAAAGAACAGGAAAAGCAAATAAGATTTTAACAAGCTTTCAATAGACTGACAAAAGGAGATGGGAAACTAGAAGCATGACAATAATAAGCAGTAACTCTGCAAGAAATACAGCGTCTAAATGGATCCTGAATGAGAAATTTACTTATTTATTTGCATATTTCAGTTCAGTTTTGTGTTAGCTAGTTTTTTTCCCTTCTTGTTTGGAAAACCATTTGGATTTATTGCATCTCCTGGTGTTCTTCTGTATTTTTTGTTTTTCAACATTCAATCTCCTTATTTTAACATGTCTTTATGTTCAGATTTTTCAGACACTGTTTACTCTGTTTTTTCCCTACAAATAGTAGAAATCATGAAATGAACAGTTAAAGTTACTGTTAATGCACAAATAACTTCAGACAGCTCGTAAAGTCCCTAGTGATCAAGGAACTATATAATGCTGACTAGCTCCAGCAGTGACAGCAAAAATTTTCATAAGCCAGATGCTTAGCTTTTAGCTCAATCCCAACAACTTATCCTCACCATGTGAGAATTCCTCCTTACTTTTCCAAAAAACCTATTGTCTTTCTGACCCTCAGAGAAATTCTGCAGTTTCTGAGGTCTTTCCCCAGCTTTCTTTCTTTCTACAACTGCAAATAACTCAAAATGATGAGGGCACATGGCAAAGGACAAACATGCATAACATTTTTTTTACCAGCCATAAGCAAATTCAGATGGAAAATTTTAAAACAGGAGCTACTAAAGTCTTTTTGGATAAGGCATTGTCACTTGTAGTATGAGTGCTTAGACTTTTCTTGTAAGCCTAGGAGGTGGATAAAGCAGTCTTCATTTCCTAAAGAGCAAGAATGGATTGCTTAATGAACTAACATTTTGGATGTATCATGATTTAAATCACCATGACTTACAATATCTGAACTAGACAAAATGTTAACTATTTTTTTTAAGTTACTGATCTTCTTAACCCACAAAACTGTCTTTAGCTTTAGTGTTTACAACATGAGACAAGCTGTTGAATTTGCTTCAAGTTTTTGTATTTAATCTTGCCTGTATAACTCCAAAATCCATTGTATGGATACACTGCATTTCTTAGAACCTCTCTCTCATATACATGAAGAAATTAAATCTCAGAAAGATTTTGTGTTGAGAATATCATATGCAAAAATACAAGATGAAGAATAAACTAACCAGCCAGGACGGTAACAAAAAAAAATCAGCATCCCCTGAATCTAGTGGTTGTAGATATTTAGCTCAATGTGAGTCACATGTATGAGAGAGATTCCTGCCTCTGAAGTGAATATGATCTGTGACTGGGGCAAGAGACAGAGAATCCAGAATACAGGAGTTAATGGTTCTGAACTGCTAAGAGCCAGTCAGGCCATACTAACATACACAGGTGTATTAGTTTCCTAGGCTGTCATAACAAACTACTATAAGTTGGGTGCCTTATAATAATACAAATTTATTACCTAACAGGTGTAGAGCCTAGAAGTCTGAAATCAAGGTATGTGCAGGGCCATGTTCTCTCTGAAGACTCTAAGGGAAGATCCTTACTTGCCCTTCTAGCTTCTGTTGACTACTGGCAGTCAGTGGCATCCTTGGTTTGTAGCTGCATTATTTTGGTCTCTGCCTCTGTCATCACGTGATTTCTCCCCCATGTGTTTTTGTCTCTGTCTGTCCAAATTTCCCTCTTCTTATAAGGTTGCTAGTCACAGTGTATTTAGGGTTCACCTCATACAGTATGACCTTATCTTAACTTCATTACATCTGCAAAGACCCTGTTTCTAAATAAGGCCACTTTCAAAGGTTCCACATAGACATGA
The DNA here is from genome assembly GCF_003031525.2 of Neophocaena asiaeorientalis asiaeorientalis. NCBI lineage: Eukaryota > Metazoa > Chordata > Mammalia > Artiodactyla > Phocoenidae > Neophocaena > Neophocaena asiaeorientalis. The sequence goes on along the minus strand of NW_020173231.1, from coordinate 1,148,129 downwards.
ATTTTGAGGAGACAATATCCAACTCAGTATACTAAGATTCCAAGTTCCATTTCAGGTGACGTATTTCTAGGAGTCATCTCAGACTTAATATGTCCAACCTGAACTCCTGATCTGTCCCAAAATACACGTTCCACCCAGTGTCTCTTCCATCTTTGTTCAACAACAACTGAATCCATCCAAGTTGCTAAGGACTAGAAACAAAGAATTATCCTTTTGTAGGGTTCTTCTTTCATAACCCATATCCAAATCATCAGAAATTCTTTTGATGATTGCTGGAAATTACATGTAGAATCTGGCTACTGCTCACTCCCTGTACTGCAAATGCTCCTTATGAGCTGCCACCATCTCTCACCCGTATCATTTCAATAGCCTTCCAACTGGTCTCTCTAATTCCACTTGTCTTCCCTTACAATGTAATTTTAAGATACCAGTTGGAGTAATCGTTTTGAAACAGGCCAGATTATCTCATTCCTCTGCTACAATCCCTCCAGTGGCTCCCCATCTCATTCAGAGTAAAAGTCAAAAACCCAAAAAAGGCCCAGTATAACTCTGCCCCCCAACCTATCGGCCCTCATCTTCTTTCTTCTTCTCAGTTCACACTGTCCCCTTGCAGTTTGTCAAACATGCTAGTTAACTCCCACCTTAGGGTCTTTACATTCCCTCTATCCAAAGACATGTTTGAAGCCACTCATGTCTCTACATTGCTGGAGGAGTCAAGGTAAGTTGGACATAAACTTGTTCAAAATTCTGTAAAATGAATGCTTGTGTCATTCCTAGCTCTCTGAACTAGAGCAAAGAAAACTACTATAGGCTATGATAAAGAAATACCTCCTTTCAATCATTTGAATGCTTATAATCATAAAAATAATAACAATATGGTATTTTCAAAATACTTTTATGCATCTACTGGAAACTTTGTTAAAGTGACTTTTTGGACTGTAATGTGGTTTTATAAATGGTTAGTGAGTCTTAGATCCATTAGAATATTGAAAAGAAAAACTCTGAGCTATGGCAAGGAAGAAAACAGTGTGTAATTATGTAATGGATAGAAAAAATTTCTTCCTTGTCCTTCTCCAATTTAAACATATCAACTCAGAGTGCCTAATCCTGGTCCTATAGTCCCATCAGTAGTTTATTGAGAAAGAGTGGATTTATAGGAAGTCCCAAGGCTCCTTCCAACTTTTTCCAACCAACACCCCTGGATCTGTCAACTGGATTTATTTCCTTACAAAACATAATTTAACAAGAAAAGATTTTTCATAAACTAACAGAATTACCCAAGGAAACACAAGATGGATTCAGACAACTAGTTAGACTTAGACTCAAAAGAATAGCAGACATTGTTTATCTATTAATACAAAAAAATAAACAAGGTGTCAACCAAAAGACACAGGATTTAAAGAAGAAATTATAAAACAAAAGTCAGAGATGAAAGCCAAGCAGGAAGAGCTCAGAAAGGATATGGGAGAGAACAATGAAAACAGAATAGAGAGAAAAGGCACATAAAAAAAACAACAGTAAGACATAACTTCAACAGAAAATGCTGTCAAAAATATTGCAAATGGGTTTGGGAAAATTGGAAGAGAATAAAATAACATTTAAAATTGATTATAAAAAAGTATACTCAGTGTGGAAGACAGAAAAAGGAAATTGAATATTTGTAAAAAATGGTGTTTCTGAAGATGAGAATAGAACATGTGGAACATAAAATATTAAAATATAAAATGAAAATAAAACTATTGTGAAATTTAAGAAAGAGCTTGTATTTGTAGATGAAAAAGTACACCTGTCCCTAACCCATTAACATCAAAATATACTAGTGAAATAACTGAACTGCAAGAATAAAGAGAAGAGTTCCTGTTTCCAGTCATAGGGATCCATGTTATTTGGATAATTTTGCTAACAATGACAAAAATTGCTAGATAAAATATTTTTTAAATTCTTCAAAATATTGGATAGCTGAAAAGATGACGAGGATCTACTAAGTCAAAAATTTGTGGGTATATAGAACCCAGAGATACAAGCAGTGTCCTGTACTGGAATAAAGGAGTGTTTTCTCTGAGGGCATTTGTTACTGCTGGCAAACTTGGGCCTTTGGTTAGGCAAGAATGTCCCATCCAATACTGAACAGGAGACACCTCCACATTAACTTGGGAAGATAAAGGTGAATTACAGGAAGTAATTCTCTCCTCAGAGAACACAGAAAAAGCTGCCTTGATGCTGAACAGATAAAGGAAGGAAAAGAAAAGAATATTAACAACAGCAACAACTCTGAAAAGCTGTGGTTATTTCATTGCTGTCTCTCAGATTTGTGGTTCAGATTCATGCTGCCTGGGACTCCAAGTAAACCACAGCTTTGAGTTAGGGTCGTCATGGATTTATAAAACCTGGTAGAAAGTAACTTCAGCCTAGGTCATAGAGAATCCATGACCCAAAATAATATTGCAAAGACAATGTGTAATGCACAATCAAAAACGTTCAAACACAAAAGGAAACCACAAAAGAATCGATAAAACTAATAATTAAAATGGACACATAAAGATTTTAAGCATGGAAGCTATTTGACATGGTTTATAGTTACACTGTGCTTACCATATGGTTTCCAAGAAGCAGTGGCTCCAACTAAGGGAAACAGTGAAGGGAATTCCCAGGATAATTGTTGTGCAAGAGGTCTAGTGGACTTTAAATTTAAGGTAGAAGAGAAGGGCAAACTGTTCTTAGAAGAAATTATTATGAGATGAAAAAATGATTCCATGAGCTGGTTTGGAGTTTCCTTGGACCCTAAGTGCTTAACAGCAAGTAATGTACTATTATGAAATAAAAGGCATTTGAGCTTCCAAAAAGACCAAGTCTTATATAAGGAGGAAATGTTACTTTGGGTCAGTGAACAATACATATATGGTCACAATGATTTCATTTTCAACTTTCATATCAAACCTTGTTCAAAACTAAATCAAGGTTCAAAAGTGAAGAAAATAAATGGCATAAACATGAGCAATTGAGAAAAGATAATTTGATCTAGACTTACAAAATATTATCTTTTAAATGGTGTAGTTCATTGTTTCTTACAGATCCATTTAGACCATCTAGGTAGAAGCTAGGCACTTTAATAATTTTCAGCATTTAGAATCAAACTGTAAGCAAAACTAGACAGTATAATTATGACTGCTAAGTTCAGTGAAAGTGGTGTAAATCTTAACAATGTAAAAGTAATAGTATTGCTGAGAGAACTTGGTTGAATAGAGAAGAAGAAATAAGTGTGGTATAAACTGAAAGTTACCTCATCATTTAAATTGGATGCTAAAAATAGTTATTTAAAGTTGATAAATACATGTTTTGTACATAAAGTTGATAAATACATAGTTGTCCCCATTTGAGCTGAAGTGAATTACTCACGGCAATTATCTGATGAGAGGGTATGTGGATAAGTCAGTGGAGTGGGAGAAGTTTCCGTTTTATATCTTCTGTATTTTAAGTGATTTTTATATCATTTGCAGTTATTATTTATATAACAATCAACTGTAAATATAATTTAGCTTGTGGGACAGTCAACTCATTAGTTTTCCCACACACGCTGTCTGTGTGGTTAGGAAGAAACTTAAACCTCAAAGCATCCTCCCCCCATTTCAATATTGGTGATATCAAGATTAAATGTGTAGATTCTGGAATCAGACAGACATTGCTTCAAATTCAACACCTATTACTTACATTTCCTAGATTGTAAAATTCAACTCAGTGTTATTGTGGAAATTACATGAGAATATATTTATATATGGCACTTAGCACAATGACTGGCACTGAGTGTGGGTTCAAATGTGAGAAATAACAGCAAGGTATTGGGGCACCACTACTTTAGGGACTCACTCTTGGTCAAGCACACACTCCCCCTGAGAGACAACATGTGTGTGGACATGCACATGTGCGTGTAGTTGTTTTTTAGGTTCTTTATTTGGTTACTTATGAAGACTATCAAAGTTAAGTATCCTCTTCCCAACTTTCATCCTATAAAATACCAACATAATAAAAACAATTTGGAGGTTTTTGAATTTTATTGTTAGGAACTATGACTTGTAAAATAATCTTTTACAATTAAGTTAATTTCCTAAAACTCACTCATACTTACCAAACTTTAGGTTTTCCTTTAATTCCTACAATACTAACCCCCTACTTTTTCTTCATTTCACCTTCTTGCCAGTGAGGTTTCTGAGACCCAAAGGATGGAATGTGAACATGATTAGTTTGTTGGAAAAACTTTGAGTTAGAATTAGGGAACTATAATTTGAGATCCAGCTGTGCTCTTAGAGAGCTGTGGGGATTGTAATAAGTATCCTACTCTCTCTAGGTCTTGGTATCTTGATGTAGCAAGTAGAGTTAATGAATCCTGGTTTACATAGTGCTCTCATATGAGTGCATTGAAGCTTTACAGTACAGGGAAAGAAATATCAAATGTATCATGTATCATTTCCATTACTTCTGGTTTGAAACATCTGGACCTTTTTTGTGAGTGACATTTTGTGCTGACAAAATTTAGTGTGTTCTGAACCATCTTTTCTTTGAGTATAAATGCTTTCTGTTAATATTAATAAAGACTATAAAATCACATTTCCCCCCATTCTTATTAAGCATATAGTAGATATTTAATAAAAATAATGTTGATTAATTAATTAAAGGCAGAATTCTGGGGCTAGCAAGGGGAAGAGAAACTATAATATAAGCTATTTTTTTTTTCTTTTTCAGGATAGCAAAGGGACAACAAACCTTATACTATGGAAAGATTTGGTTGAAAAATGATCTATTGACTAGCAAGTTCTGACCAGGTCCACTGTGTGGGTGTATGGAAAATTGAAAAGAAAATCTAAAGGAGTCTTTTGGGAGAAACTGCTAACAGGTTAAAAAGTTCAAACTCTCTGCTCTGGCATACAAAACCATTTATGACTTGACCACTGTCTCTAGCAGGTCATATCCTGGAACTTTACACACTAGAAATATTTAACATCTTTGAGTTCTTCCACTATAGTTAATGCCTAAATAATTTAATATAATCTTTCTATTATTTACACTCATTGTTATCTTTGTGTATGATGTAGAATTTCCCAATTCACAAATGTACATACTTTTTATCCAAAAATGTCTATTTATTGTTCAAAACCGAGCTCAGCACTCACCTTACCCAAGAATCTTCCCTTCACACTGCTGACCATCCTCATACTCTCACCCCTCCTCCTGAAACCCTCCAATCTCAGATCTTGAAACCTGTTCTTTTCATTTCACTTAGCCCCTTTCATTGTAGAGTCAATGGTGTTTTTACACTTTTATTTTTTTGCACATCTGTTTTTCTTCCTATCCTGAAGCAGGGGCTAGGCACTGATTTGTATTCATGGGTATACTTCCAACATTGAGCCAAATGTTTGATGAACAATACCCAATGAATTTGTGAATGAGTAAGTGGACTCCAAGACTAATCATTCTTATAGCTTTATTAGTATGAATTTGAAACCAAGCAGGGCACTATGGGGCTCTCCTGGGTACCAAAGCCTTTCCATGTCCCCCATGTCTTGTTTGTAGGAAAAAGACTTCAGCCTCCTAGACCTTCCCTGAGTCACAAAGGGTAGATTCAAAAAGGCACTAATCAGGGAAATGAAGGAATGCAGAAACAAAGGAAAAACAGTCAAGACACAATAGTACAGCTATGAACCAGAGTCCTTGGTCCTCCTCAAGGAATATACATAACAATATATCTTTGAGTTATTCTACAGGAACTAAAGCTCCCACCCAGATGGAGGATTGTAACTATACACTGAGAGAGCAGACTGGTTGGACCCAGAAGGCTGATGATCGAGATTCCTAGAACACTACCATCCGGGAATTTGGGGTTTTTGAGCATGAACTGCCCGTTCTCCTTGCTTTGCCCTTGCAAGAAACATTTCTCTGCTCCAAACTCTGACATTATGGTTTGTTTGGCCTCACTGTGCATTGGGCATATGAATTTACATTCAACAACAGATTTACTAGTTAACCCAGTATTTTTTGCTGGTTTACTAGCAGCTCTACTGAGATCTAACCTATATACCATATCATTCACCCATTTGAACTGAATAATTCACTGATTTTTATTATATCTTTCTAGTTTGAACTCCCCACAATTTTGGCAGAATACAATTCTCCTGGAAATCTTGCATGGTCCCACCAAATAGTTTTAATTTAAGGATAAATAAAGAATGAAAAGAGACAAGAAAGAGGGAGGAAGAGAATGTGTATAGTTATTTCAATGCTTTCTACAATAATATTGAAATGAAACATATGATGTCAATGACGAGGAAAGGAGACATGCACTTTAAATCAAATTTGTTATGTATCTCATCTAGGAACAATTAAGTTAGTTCTCTTTAAACCTCATTCTTGACTACTTTCATTATAACCCTCTCACTCACTGCTTGATAATTTGTATTTTGTAAGTGTCTGTGGAAGAGCAAGAACTGTGAATTATATTTTTGTATTTCTCTTCAGGACTTGTACTATTTTGCACATAGTAGGGGCAAAATACACATGCAGTGCAGCACATTGTAAAACAAAAGAGGAAAATGGAAGAAATGATGTATCATCACACAGAAAATATATGATGAGAATATTAATATCACAGCCCCATATTGGTTTTAAAAATCTGAATATTTCAGGTAACAGTTTTTAAGACTTACTAATTTCATTTCTTCAGATTACTACAGATTTGTCCTTTAGCTACTTATCACTCCAGAGGAACAAGGTGTGAGAGTGTAGCCCTCTATTTATAAAGATCAATTTACCTACCATTTCTTGATGAGAGGTTGACAAGATTTAAATAGTCTCAGGCAACCTCCCATTACATTTTATGGTAGGAACCTAAAGAGAATAAAGTATTCAATTGAATCCCAAGGATGTTTTCAGAAATAATTATCCAAGTGGAGGTACTGAAGTAGCACCAGAATAGTAAGCTCACCCTCAATCTGTTCCAAACCATCTCCCCACCCCTCCAAAGGAAAAAATACGGAATAAGAAAGTTAATGCATTAGCATAATTATTTGAATCTTGTGAAACTACTTCCATACCCTTGGAGTTTGGAGGTCAGTCTAATTTCTTGATTAGCTGAATGTATATTAAATTGGATCTCTTTGAATTTTGGGAGTTGTCCATCAATAATTAACAACCTATTAATTGAATGTAAATGTCTCTGTCCCCTAACCTGGGAATGTTTTATTTCTCACTCCTTTTATTTAGTGCTTACCCATCCATATTTCACAATTCTTGACACATCTTTTTATTAAGTGTTCATTTATCAGTATTCAGGTATTCACTCCTATGTCACAACATCATAATACTCTTTATTACACCCCTAACTGCATATACCTCCATATTACACATTCCTTGCCACCGTAGCCAGATATAATCTATTGATTGCAAGGCCATTTACCTTACAACTGTTTTGCAGTGATCTTTTGTGGAAAGTCTTGTTCTACAGCAAAGTCATTCCCCCTGCAAAACAACAAATAAACAGGGTGCTGCATTATGTCCCCTTTAAGCAATAATTGGTTGCTTTGCAACTCTTTGGCCTGATGCTTCCTAATTTGTAATGCACAAGACTCTGTTCAAAAGAATAACATATTCCATTTCTGTTTACAGAACTAACACTTGATGCAAAAAGAGATAGAAAAGAAGATTGGTCCTTTATTGGTGAAAATTATACCAACAATACTGAGCAAGATATGGAAGGGTTAGATAGAAGCAAATGAACTTACTTTTTAAATTGAGTTTACTAGATATAATCATATAGTAACGTACAAATCTTTTAGCTGTTCAATTAAAACTACCTTATTTTTTCCAATAATTTAGAGGTTCATTTTTATATAATTTTGCATAATTATTTCAACCAATTTCCATAAATTTGCATTTTGTTCAGAAAGCCCTAATGCCAATTATGTAAAATAAATGTAATTAATTAATGTATTCCACAGCAACTGCATTCAAGCCTAGTTTGCAGTCGGAGACCCCAGAATGTCTGACTAAAGGGAACGATAAACCAGAAAATGTTCATCCCACAGCCCTCACCACAAACTGAAAAGTGAGGTCGAGGAACGCTTCCCAGAGAGATTAAAATACATCAGATATGAGATGCCTATGAAGCTTTGTTTCAGTCAATCTAATTCAATGCCTAAAAATAAATAGAGAGAGTCCTCCTTGTGCCAACATCATCATCTGCATGTAACCATCACTTTTGTAGCTAATCCTCAGGCTGATTTGGCCAAGTCAACCTGTAAGTATAATTCTGCTCTTGCCAACACATCCCTCTGCCAGAAGAGGCATGGGAAGAAGACACTGCATGCGTTACTCATGCTGTAATCTGAAACTTTGTTTTCCAATTCAGAGTTAATTCAGGAAGCAACAGAAAAACATACTGTTGTCTTTTTAAGCACGTTTAAGTGTATGTGCTCATAGTTCCTCATTCCATGTATATATGCTTTCCCAGAAAGTTCATGCCCACCAGGTATGTGTTGCATGTTTGCTAATAAATAAAACCTATTGGGAATGCATTAGCTCTAGTTTAAAAGCTATTTGCTTGTAAGTTTGAGAGTGATCTGCTCCCTATTTTAATCATCAGAATCTCTCATGAGTTAGAAAACTATAACTGGCCAAACTGTATTGCCTATGAGGTTGCTTCAAGTTCAAGTCTATGTATTTAGAAGTCTTACTACAGTGGGGATGAGGAAAGAATTGAATGGCTGGCCTCCTAACTCTGAGTTGCATGTGAGGCATATCTTAGTTATTTCTTAAATTGATTCTTGCCTGAATGCTCCCTTAGGGCTTAAAAATAGATTTTCATATATCATAATTTAATAAATAGTCAGGAGGGCAGGCTGTCCCTCCTTTGAAAACTTGGGAAGTCCTCAGTTGTTTGAATTTCAAGTTGCACTGTGGGAGGCACTGGTTTGTCATAGGCTTTCATTCATTTAGCATTGACAGCTTCCTGGGGGTGCTGGTGGCTCTGGGGTGGTAGGTCACACAGCTGGGAGGAAGCAGTCCTGTCCTTATATGACTCCCTGGGATCCTGAACCGATAGTCTTGTTTGCACAGTTGATAGATGTCTGTGTGGCCACCAGATTTCTATATACAAAAGGCAGAGTTGTATGCGTTGCACAGACCTGCTATGTGGGACCTGCTCAGTGGGGCAAGGTAGAGCCTGTCAGGCTGGGGCAGAGTAATTGAAAAATGTACCCTGGCCTACCTAGGTCATGTGTCTTCTGGTGAGCTCTATGTAGTATTAAGCTTAACCAAAGGCTTCTTGTTTTATTTCCCATATTGGGGCCAGGTTAACATAATCATTATTTCTTATAAAGCAACTGGTCACAGAATTTTTATCTTAGATGTTTATAAATGCCTTACTTTTCACTGTCTTATGTCAGTGCAGACACAAGGGGCATTGCATATATTTTCAATACAGCAATATATATTAGCACTCCATTACATCCACTCTGGATGAAATTGATTGCTTGGAGGTGATCAGTAATACACACGCCCAGTGAGAAGGCAATGTAATGAGCTGTGACCGAAACCCACGTGTCCATTAGCTGCGGAATCTCTCCTTGCCTGCCACCAAATCCAGTAGCAGAGAAACCACAGGGCTTTTGTCTTACACTTAATTTTTAATAGGATCTGATGTCCCAGAAATTTAGAAACTTCTGAGAGCGAAAGAAAGACCTGTTGCCCCAGACATAGCCCAATACTGTAAACGTAGTGAATCTCAAACTGGATTTTAAGTATTTCTTGTGCTGAGGTTTGATTGGTTCTTGAGAAAATCAACACTTTGGGGAGGAGAGTGGGTCTTCAGAAAGAGGAGAAACAACCCCTTTCATGACAATTGACTCCTGGCAAAAGACCTCCAGGAAAGCAGGTATTCTGACACTAAAGGGGCTTGTGTTTGTGTGGTATTTGTGCCTGTGTTGGTCTGTGTGTGTTTGTGTGGGTATTATTTGGGAGAGTGTTTGTTGTAATGGAGTATTTTCAGTATTCAATATGTTTGCCTCTGTCCCTGATCTCATCCTCCTAGACCCAGTTCCACTGAACAGATAAGAAAATGTGACCATGGGTAGGAGTATTTGATTATAGTCTAGTGTGATCCAAGTGAACACTTTTGTTTGTTTGTTTTTTTTGCGGTATACGCGGGCCTCTCACTGTTGAGGCCTCTCCCGTTGCGGAGCACAGGCTCTGGATGCGCAGGCTCAGCGGCCATGGCTCACGCGCCCAGCCGCTCCGTGGCATGTGGGATCTTCCCGGACCGGGGCACGAACCCGTGTCCCCTGCATCAGCAGGCGGACTCTCAACCTGCGACACCAGGGAAACCCAAGTGAACACTTTTGAATGGGAATATCAGGTTACTCAGCAGTGCTATAAAAGTATCGAACTTTGCAAGGCAAAGATTATCGCTTTGGAACTTTTGGTGATGACAACTTAGATGCCCTCCTTGTCATTTATGTACCTTCGATTGGGTTTCTTCTATGTAATGATTCATGTAACAGATGACATCTTGGGATAAGATAACATAAAGGTGGGCTTCCCTGGTGGCGCAGTGGTTGAGAGTCCGCCTGCTGATGCAGGGGACACGGGTTCGTGCTCCGGTTCTAGGAAAATCCCATATGCCGCGGAGCGGCTGGGCCCGTGAGCCATGGCGGCTGAGCCTGCGCGTCCGGAGCCTGTACTCCACAACGGGAGAGGCCACAACAGTGAGAGGCCAGCGTACAGGAAAAAAAAAAAAAAAGATAACATAAAGGTGATCTTGTCAAACTACCACCTAGATAGCATTTTATTTTCTTACACATTTATAATATGGAACATTTTGCGAAGAACATAGTTTATCTTCACAACAGACACTTAAAGGAAATAGGTCTGGGTTAAGTTGGAAAAAATAAAACTTAGAGTCGATAGGAGACTTGCACAGACCCATGCTAATTGGCAGATTTTAGGTACAGACTGAAACCCAGATCATATACCATCATCTTTACCAAAACACCTTCATTTGTATCCTACCGTTGTCTGTTAAGGATGATGAATCCTGTTACCAGAAGATCCCTGGTTAGCTGAGAAGGGTTATGGGGGGGGCGGGTTAAAGTAAATTTGGAGGAGTAATCATTTTGTAGGTAAAAAAGAAAAGTGTGAGTGAGAGGAAGTGAAGTGTCAAGGAAGACATTTGTTGGTAACAGAGAGAAAAGGACAAAAATTGCCTGGAGAAAGGACGAAAAAAAAAGGAAGCCTAAGAAAGGAGACATGCAGAAAATGTATAAGTGAGGCAGAAGTTTTGAGTGTGCAGTATAAAATCCTCCATATCCATATTCCTCCCTAACACAGTTTTGAGAAAATTCTATATTGCTGATGAACATATGGATGTGAGTAAGTTCTATCTAGGTGATGAGATACACCAGGTCAAAGTTGACATAGAGCAGAAATAGGGCTTCATATGGGCTTATAGCTGTTACACAATTATTTTGAAATCATCTGTTTACATGTGTTTCTTAGGTTGGATTGTAAACTGCTTGAGAGTGACTTCTTCATTGTTTTATCTCTCATATCTATTCTCATATGAAATGTGACATACAGTAGGTGCTTACTACATTTGGTTTGAATTTTTCTTACTGTCTGAAGCTACATACTGTTTGAAACCTTTTTCATAACATCCCTACAAGTTGTCTAGAATTAATAACAGTCCCAGCACCTGAAGAAATGTATTATGCCCAGAGCTTGTTTTTATACTTAATTATTACATTTATTTCTATCCTACTTTATTCTAGAAAGGGTTTGTGATGGATACATCCTTTAGGGGTATTTGTCTTGTTTGTTTGCTTGTTTTTTTGTTGCAAATAATAAAAATCTATTATTATTTCTGAACAAAAATAAATTTACTGGAAAGATATTAGTAGCTTACAAAATTAGTATATAGACCATAAAACTAGAACACACACACACACACACACACACACACACACACATATCCACACATACTTTCAAACAGAATAAGAACAATCAGGGCAGGAAAAATTATTCAGCCAGTATATCAGGGTGCCAGAGTTAGAATAAATCAATACCAACCATGTTTCATTCAGATCTTAAAACTCTTTTGCTGAGATTCAAAATTCCAGGAAGAAGAATCTGACTGGTTGAACTTAAGTATTATGCTAACCTACTTGTTGGCTATACTGAGTTGGAGAGAAAAGACCTCTTGGGAGAAGCCTATCATGTCTCCAGGGACTCCATTGGCTTCTAAAGGGGAGGGAATGAATGATTTACAGTCCCATCAAGACTGATGTCAATGGAGGAGAGTTAACCCCATAAGGGAAATACAAGAGTTTTTGGAAAGCACCTATGCATGCTAGGCAGACAGAAGAGTAAATATACACAGCACGTGAGCACCTTCTCCAGTGGTTCTTTCCATCCTCAGAGATCAAAAACTGTGAAAGCAGCCCAAAGCGAGACCATGAGTAAGAGACAAAATTAGGATTCAAATACCTTCCCACCACCAAACACCCACACACACCACAAACCCACTAGGATTCATAGAGAAAGTTCTCCAAAGCGGTGGATAATACCACTTCAGCAAAAGAGTAGATTTCAGAAATGAAACAAAGAAGACTCTTCTGGATTGGGTCTTGATTTCTTTTGTGTTTGAATTGTTTTCCCCAGATACCTTGAAGCCAAGCTTTCTTTCAGTTATTAAAGAAATTGTAGTTTCTACCACATGTTAATATCCTTTCCCAATTTCCAACAGCCCTCTATCTTAAAGAGGTTATCTAGAGATTTAAGAGTATCTAAATAGGATGTTAAATGTTGATTATGAATGGCTAAGGAGAAACCAATACTGAGGAGTTGTGAAAACTGGGATAGCTCAAAAGTCATTCATTTCTGTCACTGACAAGCCACCAGGCCACTGTAATTCAAAATCATTAGTCTTGAAGCACAAAAGCAAAGCAATAGAAAAGCAGCAGGCGCTGGAGTGTTTCAGGAGGATAGATTCTTTCTTTCTATGCACTGGTCATATTCTGACGACCTTACAGATTTTTTTAAAATGTAACACATGCCAGCAATACCATACTAGATTCATGCCAACCTATTTTAAGTATGCAGCAAAGCTGCAAATTTTGCTGATTCAGGATTCTATAGCAGGAAAAGAAATTCCGAAAATCCTGTTTTGAGAATACCATTCAAAAGATTACCAGGCAAGACAGCATTTGTTACCCTTTTGTAGGAAAGATTGGAAGGCTCCTAAAGAAAATTTTCTAAATCTCGAAGAGATAAAAATATAATATGCTAAAGTATCAAACTGAAGTAAATCTGAATTTGTTAAATAAACATGTTTTGCAAATCCAAACCATGACCTGTTATGCCATCTTACATGAATTGCCTGAAAACAGCTTTTCAAATGTGCAGAACATTTAACAGATCACTGAAAACCTAAATACCAAAGGGTCCACTGAGGTCAGATATATTTAGCTGTCCCCAGTGCCCATGCCTGCATTCACCATTTTTGCCTGCTGCTAGGCCAAGGACTTTTAATGGAGCATTTTAAGAAATACTCCTTTTGTAAGTCAAAACAAAAACAAAACAAACCCCCCTCAAATCTTGATGCAAGTCTGCATTGGAGGATGCAAACCTTTTTCCTAAAAATGTGCATTTACGCCTGGGGGTTAACCTTAGGCTCTGTCAAGAATACATCCAAAATGAGGAAGATGTGATGTGTAGGACTAGAGGAATTTGGAATAGTGCCTTGTGAAAAATTATCACTCCTCCCTCATCCCATTAAAATATATTGTTTAGATTTAAAATGCACAACTCCTATTAAAAAAACGTATTCCATAGATGCCTCATTTAAAAATGAGAATAAACATGTATCTAAGGAAGATAGCAAAAACAACTCCCAGAGGGTGACCTTGGAACATTTCAGAAACATGTTAGTTGTTACTCTGGTTCTGGCCCAAATGTCACTGAGAAAGAGAAGGTGGGGGGAGTTCTTTGGCAAGATCCCACCTATTTTGCTATCAAGTGTCTCTGTTTCCTCCAACTAGATGTATTTTCACCACATCAGTCATATTTCAATATTGGGCAGACAGATGAACTTGTCCCATTCAATCACTAATATTGATTCCCTCTAGCAAAAATGAAATTTTGATAAGTGTCCATCAACAGATGAATGGATAAAGAAGATGTGGTACATATATACAATGGAATATTACTCAGCCGTGAAAGGGAATGAAACTGGGTTATTTGTAGTGAGGTGGATGGACCTAGAGACTGTCATACAGAGTGAAGTAAGTTAGAAAGAGAAAAACAAATACCATATGCTAACATATATATATGGAATCTAAAAAAAAAGAAAAAGAAAAAAGGTCGTGAAGAACCTAGGGGCAAGACAGGAATAAAGATGCAGACCTACTAAAGAATGGACTTGAGGATATGGGGAGGGGGAAGGGTAAGCTGTGACAAAGTGAGAGAGTGGCATGGACATATATACACTACCAAACGTAAAATAGATAGTGGGAAGCAGCTGCATAGCACAGGGAGATCAGCTCGGTGCTTTGTGACCACCTAGAGAGGTGGGATAGGGAGGGTGGGAGGGAGGGAGATGCAAGAGGGAAGAGATATGGGGACGTATGTCCATGTATAACTGATTCAATTTGTTATAAAGCAGAAACTAACACACCATGGTAAAAGAATTATATTCCAATAAAGATGTTAAAAAAATAAATAAATAAAATAAAATGAAACTCTGAGTTCCTTGGCACCCAATTTACTATCCACATGCAAAATTAAGGACAGAGAGAATTAACAGGTGCTCTAATCAAACAGTTTTAGAATGGATTCAGTAATGGACCATGTTCCATTATGTTTCTCCTCTAAATGCTATATATGGAATAGCCTCTGTTTGACTACAAGCATTCTTCCAAGTTAACGATTGGTAATCCCAATAGAAGGAATGGCGATATCATCTAAATGTTGTATAACTATATTTCTATTATGTTAAGCCAAAACTTTGTGCTGATCCAAAGGGTGTAATTTTTTTTTGAGAACTCTTATCAGTTTTCCAAACTGGACTGTGAATGTAATATTAAATAGATATGAGACACCATGACATATGTGGACATATTTCTTGTTAACATCCATTAATAACAATATCTAACACAGAATAAGTCACTTTAAATTTTCATATTAATTTGGAAAATTATCATCAAAATATTTAGAGATAATATTTTTAACATGCACACATTAGAATGCAAGATACTTTTGAAAAGCTGGAAAAACAGGTGTTTTTATATGGAGCTATTTTAAAAAGGGCTTTTATATCAGAAAAGTATACCAATGGCTGGTAATGTTCTATGATTACCCTGGACTGTATAGGAAAGATACTTGTCTTAGTGAAAGTGGTAAAGTTATCCTTGATGAAACAGAAAGGAGAATAAGAGTAGGGTCATGGGAGACAGACTTATTGACCTCTTTGAGATTTTTCCACTCTTGTATGATGATATTTATTATAGAAAGCCATGATTATTTCTTAATAATCAAAAATACCTCTCCCTACTATGTTTCAGTCCATGTACTCTGGTATTATGCACACTACCTCAAATCAATATAGGCATATATAACTTGTAGATTCTTACTGTTAGAAAACAGGTCAACCAAGAATTTTGAAGAGAGTCAGGGCTGGCTAATCCTCTACAAGCATGCTACCTGGTTATCATAACAGTAAGTTTCAGATCAATATCTTTCACACAAACTATTGGGTTTGTTTGCTTTCTAAACATTTATTTGGAAGCAGTCTTTGAAAGTGCACATATTTGGTTCTGTAAACCTGATAAGTTCCAGCCCTCCATCCTGCTAGGTATTCTGACCATCACCTTGCAGGAAACATTCGCTCAAGGTAAATGTGAAAACAGGCCAGAGGTAGAGATTGGTGGCCGTTATGGTCTAGAGCTGGCAACCAGAAATCTTCCTAACTGGTGGGCTGGCACAGGAACTTAAGGAACTGTTTCTTAAAGTGCAGCCTGGATTTGTACATGCTGTTAACGCAAGGATTAGAATTTCTCTAATATATTTTTTGCCAATCTAAACCATTTTGAATATTTTACCAACGAGAACTCATGTCTAATATTAACCATGATATTTAATAGCATATTGATTTTGACAACTTTTTTTCCTGACAATTACCAAGCTACTTAGTAAAACATTGTTATTAATTGAGATCAGGGTAAGAGAAGCACAGGTAGAAGCCAATTCTAGAATAAGAGTTTTTAAATTAAAAATGCTAGATACCCTTGAAGTGTGAATTCCTGATTAGAGCAGCCATTTGCATGTGATTATAGCTTAACCAATTAACAAACCTGTAACAGTATAATATAGAGGGCTATGCTGAAATATTCTAAAGTATATTTTATTCAGCTCACCAGCAGCACAAGTTCTGGCCACTTTGGCTCCATGCCTAACTTAATACCAATTATTTTTTGTACTCTTGATTCCATATATTACCTCGTGTCTAGGTATCAGCAGTTCATCACCTTTACAAATTTCTTAATTCCTGTAAACAATATCCAGTGCTATAAGGCCATGTACAGGAGTAAAGCTGGACTCAAATATAGATAAAATCTCCAACCTTCAAATATTAAGTTAATCATAGATACAACTTTCATTCTTCAGTATGTATGCACTAATACTAATAAGTTCTAACTAATAATAATAAATCTTTTGTGGGCATTTCTCATTATTTCATTTGTCTCTGATAAAGCAGTGGACGATGTCTTATACTCATCAACACACACAGATTTTACAGAGAGCTCTGCCCATATTGCATAATCAGCAGATATATGCTTATGGAGGCTGAACAATGATGGTAACTCAATGCCTTGCTTCTTAGAGTGGAGATGTTGAGAACAAGTGAAATAGACATCGTAGTTTGCTTACGAGTTAAACTGTCACAGTCCAAGTACTAGTACTAATTAGCTGTGTGTCCCGGGCAATACTCTTACTCTCTATGAATCTCCATTTTGTCATCTGTGAAAGAGGAGTGAGTAATAAGGTTATTGTAAAGTTTAAGTAAGTGATATGATATGTTTCACTCATAAAATTCGCTAAAAACGTGAATTAAAAACTGAATTAACTGCCTAATAAATGGTAACTTGTCTTACAGTTTTTTCTCCCTGGCGATACAGTATAATAAACATCTTTTTAATGCTGGATTGCAGTACAGAAATGACTCATGAATATAAAGTGATTACATTATGTCAGACTTGCATATATACAATTTTGTTTTAAGGGCATTATTTTGCCCCAAAGAATATCAAAGTAACTGAAATTATTATTAATTTTTGATAGGATTTTAGCATATATTACTTAGATTAATTTTATAAGTTCTATGCGCTCAGAAACATTATCCTGTGTCCTCATCATTGATAAACCATTATGAAAATGAGTCATTGTCTTCATTATATTAATTAATGGACTCTATGCTTTTAACCCATATAAATTGAACTAAATTTTACTGAATTAGTATGGAATCCCTAATTTTGTATTGATAATATTGAACAAAAATATTTCTTCAAGATATTTTTTTGGATAGTTGTTATGTTCTAAATGGTGTGTTAGAAGCTTGTGATCTCATTTAACCTTCACATCAGCCCTTCAAGGAAGGTATTACTGTATCCATTTCATAGATGAGAACCTGAATGTCATAGACATTTGTACTCTTATTTTACACATATTGCAACTTATGATAATCAAACTTCTACTGTTGTCTATCAAAAGTTCATAAGTAAATGTCATTAGTGATCTTATTAATAAATGAAGTGAGCATTTTGACTTCTAACTCTTTGGCAAAAGTTAAGACTGTGATCACTTTTCTTTAGAAAATCCTTTTTGATTTTTTTCCCTCACATCATTTATCCGATTCCTCCTATATCATTGGTCATTACCTCAGCTTCCTTTATGGATCCTTCTCCCTCTGCCTCTCCTTTTAATATTAGAATTTCGTGAGGGTATATCCTCATCCCTCTTCTCTCTCTCTAAACACTCTCCCTCCCCCATCTCATTTACTCTGCTGACTTCAACAGTTGTCTCTATACTGACCACTCTCCATTAACATCTCCAACCCAGATCACGCCCCAGAACCCTAAAACATATTCCCAGCTGCTCACTGGAACTGACTGCTCCACAGGTGCTTCGAATCTTATGTCTCCCAAGCTAAACTCTTCAACCTCCCACGACCAAGCACCACCAATCACAGACACAGACACAGACACACACACACACACATACACACACACACACACACACCACTCTACTCTGAAGTTGATCTTCTGAAAGTTCAGTGTCAGTGAAAGGCACCATTATCCACCAGATTTTTCCCCTCAAAAGTTTCAACCCATAAATCTAAGCATTGGCCAAAGTTCACCTCCATGTTCCCACCTAATACCATAGAAATCATGCCTCTTCTGCATTCTGACTACTACATTCAGCTACCAAGAAGTCCTTCCTAAAGATTACTTCCTACTTAAACTCCTGAACTGTTTTCCCCACATCTTCAGGAAAAAAATTTCTAGTATGAAGTCTACTCATGTTCCCTAAACTTGCTTAATCATAAGTAAGTTCTTGTTAAATGTCCAGGTTCCTAAGTGTCACACATGGAGAGTCAATCTACCAGTCAGTCTGGGAGAGGAGTGGGTTCTTGTGTATCTCTACTTTATAACAAGCTCCTTGGATTCTATTAAACAGACACATTTGAGAAATAATAACATATAAGTTCCTTTCTATTCTGGTAGCTGCCCAATATTTTCTTTACATGCAGTCAATATTTAGCTCACCAATACTTAATATCATATTATTTTGCTGGATGAGTTAATGAATAAACTTGTCAGTTTGGGTTCTGACTCCAAAGAGTATAATTTTCTCACACATTAGAGAGAATAACAAAAGGCTAAAAGTAGACTACATTGGAGAAGGAGGATTTAGTGTTGTGTCCTTGGAAATGATGGTGGGTGGGATCATATAGACCTACCACTCAGTTTATTTCCATGGTGTAAGTGTATGAATCATTCATACATGCAGAAAATGTGTTGACCATCTGCCATGTGCCAGTCAGTTCATAAGCACCAGAAAGAGAGTGATGATCAATAACAGATGCACTTCCTGTCCTTATGGAAGTCTTATTCTAATGAGGAAGACTGAAAATAAACCACTGAACAATGTATGATTACAATTACACATTGGGATGAGTACTCTGAAAGAAAGAAGATGCTCTATCAATACAGGGAGTTGTACTTCAAATAGCTGAAGAAAGTCTTACTGTGAAGGTGATATTTAAACCAAAGGATGAAAAGATAGCACTATGTGAAGAGGCATTTGGAAAATGTTGGAGGGAGAGGAAATGTCAGGGTCAAAATCTCTGTGCTAAGAGAGCTATGTGTGTTCAAGGAATCAGAGAGAATCAGTGTATCTGGAGCTTACTGAGCAAGGCAAGGAGTAACCTGACATGAGGACAGAAAGGAAAGAAGGGTCCAGACATCCACATCACACCAGGGACAGATGAAAAATGATCAAAGGATTTGGGGCATTTTTGACTATTCCTTTTACTTACTGAATCATCCATTTGGAACATAAATTTTTATGCCAATGTTCAGTGGGATAGCCCACATTCCAGAATCTATTGAAAATTATACATAAGGGAATCTTTTTATATTTGTACCAGGGAAAGGAAACTTTTGCTTAATATTTCTTATTTCATAATTTTCTTTTTCTTATTATGATTATATATAGCCTTTGTTATAGAATACTCAGTTTGCAACTCTGATGAAAAGGATATACCAACAATGGTATCTGCATAGTGCAGAAATGTGTATTTGTATATATGTTATTTTAAATATCTTATATATATGAGATTATTCTTAAAATAGGAACTATTATTTCATAAAAACATCCAATGTGGGAAATCAATGGATACCAAGGCCAATAAGCAATAATAATGTAAAATGAGAGATATTTCTTGAAAATAAAATTTATCAAATAATAAAGAGATAATTTTACAAACACATGATGAAGAACCTACCAAAAGATAAATTCTCTTCACATTAAAAAAGTTTGACAAAGATATCAATTCTTATATTTGATTAGAATTGGAGAAGAAGCTTCATTCTCAGTGGTCACAATTTTTGCAGTGATAGGAAGAGTCCAGCATTGGTGAGTATGACTTTATAGTCTGTGTAAGCAAGAGAATAGTTTCATGGTCACAAGCAGAGACAGAAAGAAGAGTAAGATATTATTTTAATGTGAAACCTTATCCAGAAGTCACATTTTGAATTAAAAAAAATACTATTTGTAACATATGTACTTTAAAATATAATACACAATATCTGTCTCAGGAAGTTAAATTTTCAGACATAAATTTTACATCAAGAGCACTGAGAATTAGTATTCACAAACATTCTAATATAATTCATTTAAGACTATGGCACATCAATGTAATTTGTAGATGTTGACTAACTTTCAGAGACCTTGATAGAAAAAAATCATCCATTACAGAGACCTTGTGTTTTTATATCTATTACATTCTATTAAATATGAGAAACACTTGAAAAGAATAAGAAAAACAAACAAATCTCTCCAAAATCTTTTTCTTATTTAATTAGGAAAATCCATGAAACTCTATATATTAAATCATTTTAGAGGCAACTTTTCATCAAAACTTCATTACTGAAGAAGAATTATTTAATTCACCAAAAGAAAAAAAAAATCAACCAACAGGGTTTACTTATATAGTGCTTGTGGAGTGTTCAGCATTGAGCTGGACGTTGTGGAAAAAAGAGGATGTGTTAATAGTGAATCCCTGCCTTTAAGGAAATTACAGTTTAGTTGAGGAATTGCATTAGTTCAATGTTAATAATCATGGAATAATGCATTGAGGAGTGGAGATGATTTTAAAAGTTTCAAAAAGAAGCTAAGAAAGGTTGGGTCTTAGTAAACAAGTAGGATTTTAAAAGGCTTGAGGATATAAGGAAAAGAAGATTAACATTTCTTGAGCCCTACTAGGTTCTGGACACAGCGCTAAATGCGTCTTACACATTTTTACATTTTAATTCTCATAGCAGCCCTGTGAGATGGGTAAATTTATTTCCAGTTTGAAGTGGAAGATGCTAAAGCTTAAAGTGAGCTCATTTGCCCGTACAAATGCTACAGCTTGTAAATGGCAGCAACTGGGTTTAAATACAGACCTCTCTTGCTCCAAAGTCTGTGATGCTCTCCCACTCCTAGTATTCCAGATGTGAGAAATGCTGGTATGAAAGATAGAGGCAAGAAAGAGCATTCATGTGAGAGGGAAGAGGAGATAACTCAGTGGGTGCATACATAGGTGTGACATTACTTCCTCAAGTAGTCCTGATTTCAGAGGATTTCTTGGGCCTCTTTTACCTCTTTAGTGGAATAATTTCCATAAACCAGTCTCCTCCAGCTCAGTCAGTGACATTACTCTGCATCAAGTCATCCTTGAATTCTTTTGTATCTTTACTCTCTTACCTAATTCACTAGGAAATTCTATTGTATCCACCTCAAATGTGTACCTACATCTACATTGGTGTCTATCTCTGTCTAAACTCATCTGCTTCTGCACTGATATCTATCTCTATTTATATCTAAATATATTTCTATATCTTCATCTCTCTATATCGTATCTTTAAATCTATTACCTATTTCTATATCAGTTTCTATATATATTTCTATCTCTATCTCAATCTATATAACTATTTCCATATTGATTTCTATGTGCATACATATATCTAAATCTCTATCTATATTTAAATCTATACCTATATAGGTCTACCTCTAAACCTATGTCTACTTCTCTATCTGTATCTCTACTTACAGCTATTCCTAAACCTATACCTATATCTATATCTGCATTCATCTTAAATCTGTCTCTACTGGATTCAAGTGAGTCTAAGTCATCATCATCTCATACTTGAATTACTGTGATAGTCTCCTAACTGTTCCTCCAACTGCTATTCTTAAACTTCTATAATCCTTTAAATATGTAAATTACTTCATGCTAATTTCAAGAGCTTCCAATGCCTTCCCTTACACTAAGAATAGTATCCAAATTCCTGCCCATGGCCAAATGACTCTACTTTTACTATCTCATCTCCTTAAAGTCTCTCCCTCAGTCTTCAAGATCCAGCGACACTAGCCTTCACTCTTTTTTCAAATACATCATTTTTGCGTCAGGGGTTTGTACTTGCTACTCCTTCTGCCTATTATGGTCTGCTTTTAGAAGTTAGCACTTTAGTTTCTTCTTTTCATTCAGGACTCAGTTAAAACGTAACTTCCTGAGGAAAGCTATCCTAATCATTCAACATTATATCAGAGACCCTGTGGTAGATTAAAGATGGTCATGTATGCTTTGGCACTTCTCCATTGAGAGCAGGAGGCCCATGTAGCATCTCCTTGAGACTGGGTGGACCCTGTGACTGCTCATATAAAGAGAAGTTGCCAGTCTCTTTTGGGTTCTGGTGATAAGAGACTGGCAACTTTCACTCACACTTAGAAGCAAGTCATCATGTAATTAGTGTGACTCCTCTCTGACCACCATACTGTAAGGAGCCCAAGCCGCAAAGAGAGATTCAGGATGAAACACTGTCTAGAAAGAGAAAGGGAGAGAAAGACAAAAGAGGGAGAGTGAGAGAGAGGCCCTGAGTACTAGACATGTGAATGAAAAAGCTGTTTTTGGAAGTGGATCTTCCTGTCCCAGCTGCCACTATATGGATCACAGACAAATCCCCCAGCTGAATCCTTCCAGAATTCTCAACTCAAAAAAATTGTAAACAAAACACAATGTTGGGGCTTCCCTGGTGACGCAGTGGTTGAGAGTCCGCCTGCCAATGCAGGGGACACGGGTTCATGCCCCGGTCCAGGAAGATCCCACATGCCGCGGAGCGGCTGGGCCCGTGAGCCATGGCCGCTGGGCCTGCGCGTCTGGAGCCTGTGCTCCGCAACGGGAGAGGCCGCAACAGTGAGAGGCCCGCGTACTGCAAAAAACAAACAAACAAAAAAACCCACAATGTTGTTTTAAGTCACTAAGTATTTAAGTAGTGTGTTGCAGAGCACTGGTTAACCAGACACATGCCAAGTATGGTTTGGTTTATCGCATTACACTTTCCTACTAGCTAACACTACTGGAAATGTTCTTTTTTCTTCCTTTACTCGCACTTTCCCTCCTTCCCTTCCTTCCTTTTACTTTTCTCCCTCCCTCCCTCTCTTTCTTTCTTTTTTTTCCTTTGTTACCTGGCTCTTTTCTCAACTCTTTAGATTACAAACCCCACATGAACAAGAACTTTGTGTATCTCTTTCCCCATTGACCTCTGGTACATAGGTGTGTGCCTCACAGGTAGTTGGAATCAGTAAATAGTTACTGAATAAATAAAATAAGCTTATGCATTTAATTATTCTACCTACACAGGGTTGGTAGTTACTCTATCAAAATTATGACAAACATCCTTTACATAAATAAAGAAACAAACACACAAAATCGAGCCAAAATAATTCCAAATATAAATGGGGAAGAAATACATGATATACACTATTCTGTAGTTTTACAATGAGATGGGTTTTAGCAGAACAGGTTGCTTGAATTGGCTGGAAAATTACACCTCTCAACTGCCCTTTGGTATTAGATGTCAGTGGGATTACTAATGGTAATGATCTTCAGAGGAGGAGAAAACATACACTGATTTTGAAGCAGATTAAAACACATGGTTTGGCTTCTCAGTACTAGATCTTATAGCTGGCAGAGTCCCAACCCTATCTTTCTCAGCTACATGGCAACCTGGATCAGGCCATGTGGATCCTGGCTGCCCGGCTGCCTCTGATCTGAGGAGCTGATGCAGAAGTAACTTCCATTGCTCATAGATGACTCTTCACAAGGGCAGACTTAATACTGCTCTCCAAATACCAACTTGGGGCCATTTGAGAACTCCTGCTGCGGAGAAGATGAGGTTTTAAGACATAAGAAGATGTCCTCTCACATCTTCACCCTTTGTGCTTAGTACAAAGACAGCAAGGCAGGCAGAGCCTTAGAGAGAGGTTCCTGCCACCCATAAGGTAACCAAAGTGAGCCAGCCACTTCAGAGACAATTCCTAGGCTGTCCACCCAGCCAGTACTCTGTTCTATCTCTAAGAAATTCTCTCTTGCCTCTAAGGTCACAGAGGAGAACTGTGCCCTAACCAGCCTTCTGGCCTTTTTTTGTCTTCTTCAGTATGAGGTGTAACTTCCAGACTCAGGGCTTTTGCACAGACTATTCACTCTGACTAGAATTTTCTTAACACTCACCTTCCTTACTTCACTAAAAATCAAGCTGAGGCTTAAATGTCGTTTCCGCTGGGAAGGCTTTTCTATTCCCTGAGCAAGGTTATGTATCTCTGCTATACACTTTTATTACATCCTTCATAGAAGGGAAACCTCTGCATTTAAACAGCTAGTCTACTGTTTCATGTGTTCTCTGATTAATCAATCAGTTCATTGTATTGTGTTCTCTGGTGTTAGGCAGTGAGCCCAACAAAGGCAGAAATCAGACATCTTTTGTTCTTTTCTGTATCCGGAGGACTTAGCGTGATTCCAAGCATAGAATAGATATTTAGTAACTAGTTGTTGAATGAGTGAATGAATAAATGAATGTTTGATAGGTGAATGGATTGCAGGGATGTTATCTTTTATTGATTTTTCCCCTTTGGATTTGGAACAATATATGTGTCCTTAGTAAAGGTGAGAGACTTTATGCCTAATATATATATATTTTAATTTCTAACCTCACAGATCATTGATTTGTTCAACTGCAGACTTTGTTGCATCCTGTGTTCTAGAAACGATCATGATTTGAGGCAGGAAGTACATAAGGATTTCCATTTTCTTATTCAGAAATTTCTTACGAAGTTGTCTTTTCTAATAAGGATTTTAAACCCTCAGTGCTGAATGGTGAGATTCCAAGTACATCCTTTTAAGGAGCTTCATTGTGATAAAGGGAACTCAGAAAACTTAACTCAAATCTGAATCTCTGCTAAAATAAGTTTCCAATTACTGAAATTTATTTCAGTATCTAGCTCAGCCTATGGTATATGGCAGGCACTCAATAACTGGTGGTCATTATCAATGTGATTATTGATTATGAGTCATCATTCTAATCATCTGGGCAGTCCTCCCCTTTCCTCATGAGCTTTTTGTCTATTCCTTACATTTCTGTCAAGTCCCTTCAAATTAGTCCAGAAATTTTTACTCTGACCCTGATCCATGAACTTGGGCTTTCTTCTCCCTGACTATTTTTCTGATGCTACCAGTTTGCTTCTCTTCCAGCAACTACAGAGCATTTGTGTTGGAATTTACTGAAGCTCAGCTCATCTGTTGGAAACGCCTAGCTACTTTTCGGATCACTATCTTAGTAGATCATTTTGTCTGAAATTAGAGGTTATTGTGACCTTTGGATATCATTATTATGTTCTCTGATCTGGAACGCTAATATTACAGTCACTGCATCTGAGCATCTCTGATTTCTGATAGTTAAGAGCCTAGATTCTAGAGTCAGACAGACACATTTTAAAGAATAGATCCTCCACTTATTTTCTGTGAAAACTTGGGAAAATTATTTAGTCCCTAAGTGCCTCTTTCCTATTTTGTAAAATGAAAATCAATAATAGTACCTACTTCACAGGGCTTTGGTCAAGATGAAAGGAGATGACATGATAGTAAAAGACTACTGACCAGCCTGTTCTCCCTGGTCTGTCTGTCTACCTGCGACCATGATTTCTTGTTTGGTCTTAATATCTCTCCCAAGGTTTTGCTTGATGTGACTGGTTCAAGTACTTGCCCCAGTATATGACCTGAAGGCAAACATATGTTAGTGGTCGTCTGGCTCTTTGGGAGCTAATGATTGCATGGGTAACAATATTTTAAGTACTATTTGAGTTCATTTTCTAGGATAGGCTGATCACAGCCGCAAATATTATTTTTGTGACTCTGTCACTTGCTGGGCAATCTCTCAAACAAACTAGACAGTGGATTTTTAATTTAAAATGATATAAATTTATTTTTAAAACTTTTGTTAATAAGACTTCTGCTTCTAGGAGATGGAGTAGACATACTTCCCTTATCATCACACTAAGTACAATTAAGAATACTAAACAATATATATAAGACTAAAATAAGAAGACTCTGAAATATAGAAAGAAGGTGACAGACTGTCAAGGAAACTTAGGACTTAAGGGACGACATGGTGGTTAGTTACCTCGGTTTTCTTTTTGCCTCATATATCCTAACTCAGAGCTGATGAAGCCAGCAACCTGGAAATACCAGCCGGCACTGACAAAAATGGCCCCAACAAAAGGCTGCTCTTTCTAGCCAAAGGACCAGGAAAAATGGCAGCCTAATAAGACAGCTAAACTACACAGAGAAAAGTCTGGCCCAACTCTACCCATGACAGCAAAGGCTGAGTAGGAATCCACTTGAGGATGTGAGGAGGAAATATAACACCGCTGCTGGGATGGAGTTGGAGAAGGTTGAGTAAGAAGCAAGAATTTTAATCCCTACTGGCAGTACAAAGCTCCTCACCCACAGTGTAAAGGCAGACCACCTGGGAGCCTGGATTCCTATTCATACTTGGAGTAATGCTCCCAATCTCCACTCAGATGGTATCAGAAGAAGGTTAATGGAGAGTGGTATCTTTCATCATCACCCAGTGGTAATACAGCCACCCCCACTGCTGTCAGTAGGGACTACATGGGGGGTCAGAACTTCCACCTCTGCCCAGCAGTAATGAGGAGCCTTGCCCAACCTGAGTGCTAATGGAGGCTAAGTGGCAAACTTGGAATTCTATTTCCATGTGGCAGTAAAAAGATAGTACCTTTTCCTTTCCCTCAACAAGTCATGCCCAAAAAGTCCAGCTAAAAGTGAAGTTTAATAATATCAAGAATTGTCCAAGGGCTTCCCTGGTGGTGCAGTGGTTGAGAGTCCACCTGTCGATGCAGGGGACACGGGTTCGTGCCCTGGTCCGGGAAGATCCCACATGTCGCGGAGCCGCTGGGCCTGTGAGCCATGGCTGCTGAGCCTGAGCGCCCGGAGCTTGTGCTCCACAACAGGAGAGGCCACAGCAGTGAGAGGCCTGTGTACTGCAAAAAAAAAAAAAGAAAAAAAAGAATTGTCCAACATAATTAAAAGATATCCAGGTTTCAATAAAAAATCACTCGTCATATCAAGAATCAGGAGGATCTCAAACTAAATAAAATACAATCAAGAGATGCCAATGCTGACATGACAGGGATGTTAAAATGATCAAACAAAGATTTTAAAGCAGCAACAGTAAAAATGTTTTAATGACCAATTACCAATGTGCTTGTAACAAATGAAAAAATAAAAAGTCTTAACAAAGAAGTAGTCTCAGCAAGGAAATGGAAGATATAAAGGACTAAACAGAAATTTTAGAACTGAAAATAAAATTACTGAAATAAAACCTTGGTGAATATGTTCAATCACAGAATGGAGGGGACAGGGAAACTCATCAGTAAATGGAAGACAGAGGAATAGTAATCATACAATCTAAACGGCAAAAAGAAAATGGACTGAAAAAATCAACAGTCTTTGGGATCTGTGGGACTATAATCAAACACCTAACAGTCTGGCCACTGGAATTTAAGATAAAGAGGGAAAAGAGAACAGGGATGAAAAAGTTACACATAGAAATAATGACCAACAATTTCCCAAATTTGTCAAAAGTCATAAATTTCCAGATTCAGAAGATGTGTAAATCCCATACGGGATAAACCGAGAGGAATCCATTGAAGGACACATTATAATTAACTTTTGAAGACTAAAGACAAAGAAAATATCTGGAAAGTGATCAGAGAAAAATGACACATTACCTGTAGGGGAAAAACAGGTAAAATGATAACTGATTTCTCATAAAAAATGATGGAGGCTAGAATAAAGTGGACAATATTATTCAAGTGGTGAAAGAAAGGAACTTTCAACCTAGAAAATTATACCTATCAAAAATATCCTTCAGGAATAAAAGGGAAACCAAGATATTCTTAGAGGAAGAAAAACTAAGATAATCTCTCACTCTTGGACCTATTCTATAAGAATGGCTAAAAGAAGTCCTCTAAGCAGAAAGGAAAATAAAGCAAGGAGCCCTAGAACTTTGGAGAGGAGGAAAGAGCAAAATAAAGAAAATATGGAAAATACAATAGGTTTTCCTTCTTCTCTTGAATTTCCTAATTTTTTGATGATTGACACAAAAATTTTAACATTGTGTGATAAGGTTCTAAATTTATGCCGAGAAAATATTTAAGACAATTATATTATAACTAGGAGAGTTCAAAGGAACTTAAAGGGAGGGAAGGTTTACATTTTAATAGGTTTAGGTTTCATATGTCTATATAATATATATATATGTATATAATGCAAATATTAATTAAAGGAAAGCAGGAATGGATATATTAATATCACATAAAGTAGACTTTAGAGCAAAAAAAAAATCACAAAAAAGAACTGGTGACATTCAATGATAAAAGGGTAACCCCACAAATGAACACAGAAATTCTAAATATGTATTCACAAACAACATATATGCAAAATGTGTGAGGCAGAAATTGATAAAACTGAAACAAAAAATATACACTCATCATTATACTTGGAGACCTCAACATCCTTCTCTCAGCAATTTATAGAAAAACTAGACAGAAAATCAGCAAGGATATAGAAGAACTCAACAGCAGTGTTTAATCAACAGTATCTATTCAATATTTTTAGAACACTCAACAACAGCAGAACACACACACCATTTTCAAGTGCCCATGAATCATATCCTGTGGTAGAAAGCCATAAAATAAACCTCAAAAATTTAAACTAGTTGAAATTATACAGAGCTGTTTTCTCTGACCACAATGGAATCAAACTAGAAATCAGTAAGAGAATTTACAGAAAAATTTTCAAACATTTGGAAACTAAGCAGCATATTTGTAAATAAGCCATGGGTCAATAGGAGAGTTTCAGGAGAATTTTTAAAATGTTCATTTAACTGAATGAAATTGGAAATACAATTATTAAAATTTGTGGGACACAGATAAAACAGTGCTAAGGAGGAAATTTGTACAACTAAACTCACACGTTAGGAAAAATGTCTCAAATCAATAATCTAAGCTTCCACTTCAACCCATAAAAGAAGAACAAAATAAACTCTAAGCAAACAGAAGGAAGGAAATAATAAGAGCAGAAATTGGTGAACTTAGAAACACAATAGAAAAAATCAATGAAACCAAGAGATTATTCTTCAAAAAGATCAATAAAATTGACAAACAGCTAGCAACATTGAGGAAGGAAAAAAGAAAAAAGAAAGGGAAATAAAGCAGGGGATACCACTACAGATCATGCAGATATATCAAAAAATAATATGGATATATTATGAACAATTCTTCATGTATTGAAGAATTATGAACAATTCTTCATGTATTGAAGAATTATGAACAATTCTTCATAATTTTCTAAATTAGAAAATTTTGATGAAATAAATCACTTTATTAAAAAACAGAAGCTACCACTACTTATCCAATATAAAATAGATTGTGAAATAGATGACTGCAATTACCCTATAACTATTAAGGGATTTGAATTCAACTAGTAAGGAATTGAGTTTGAAGTCCTTATAAATTCTTAATACTGCTTATTTCATACAGATTTGAGCTAAGAATATTTTAAAAATCATACCAAGTATCACTTTATGTTCTTTAGTAATCTGATATTATATTCTGATATTTTTTTCTCCTAAAAGTTTTATAGTTTTATATTTACACTTAAATCTATGGTGCATTTGGAGTTAATTTTGAGTGAGTGCGAAGTCTGTTCTGTTGTTGACCAATGATTTAAGTATGTATCACTACTAGCTAAAAAAATCTAAAAACCTAAATATCCAAGACCAGATAACAGTTGATTTGCAGTTCAATAGAACTTGAGATTCAGCTTTTATCATTTTAACTACACCATGGCCATGACCTGTAAAGCAGAAGCCCAATAAAACGAATCCTGCTGCTGTGATTCAGTGAAAAGGGCTCAGGATAGGGACTCCTAGTCTAGTGTTGGTATATTATATCTAATTATCTGTCTTACCTTGGGCAATTACTTAAATTCCTTGAATTGGCAATGGGAAAGAGTTGCCTGAGATTATTTTATGGTCTTTTCCTTTTAGCTATAACATTTTTGATTCAAATGCAGTGTATCTCATCAGAACTAGATTAAAGGGCAAGGAAGCCAAGGTATTTTTGGCAAATTGGATTTTCCACTTATGATAACACCAGTATTAATCTCATCCCACACACTCTTCTTACAAAGTGATGTTGACAATCCTCTACTGAGAGGTGAGATCTCTGGTCCATATGATCAAACCTGAGCATACCTTTGTAACTGCTTCAACTATGAGAACATGGCAAAACTGACACTTGCCTGACTTCTCAGGCTAGGTTATGAAATGTGATATAGCTTCACCTGGAGCCCTTCTCTCTCTCTCTCTCTCTTTCTCTCCCTCTCTCTATGTAATTGGACCTTTGGAGATCTGATCGGCTATGTAAGCAGGTCTGAAGATGCCATGCTGGAGATCACATAGGACACCACTTAGGGTTACAAAAAGATACCTGAGGAACCCTTGTTATTCCCAGATATCCAAGTCTTTCCAGCTGGAGTTCCATACACATGCGTGAGGAAGTTTTCATGACACTAGCCCTAGCCACCATCAGTCTATGAATTCAGAACTGCAGAGTTGAGCTGCTCTTAAATTTCTGATTCATATAAATCATGAGAAATAATAAATGATTATTGTTGTTTTAAGTCACTAAGCTTTAGGGTGGTTTGTTAAACATCCACTGTTACTAGAATAGTGCCCACCTAAGGATTCCTAAAATATTACTGGAAATATAGAGAAATGGAGAAAACTGTATTTACTAGAATGCCTTAGAGTATATGAGTGTATGAATAAATTATTGAATATAAGTCGTCCCACTGATAACCACAGCATCTTAATAGTGCCAACATTTGAGGGGTGTATACTTTGCATATTTATTTAAAAAACACCCTAGAGTCAGAGGAATAGGATGGTGGAGTCAAAATATTTGCTAATCATATCTAAGACCAACACATTAGGGTTAGTTCATTTTCATATAGCTTTCTAAGCAAGCTTTATAGTTATAAAGCAATGACCATAGGGGAGTCCATGATAGAAAGGGAACTTCTCCCCTTGCACAATGCAAGAACCCTTAGCTTTCATAGCTCTAGGGCATGTGTTCCCACTGAAGGGGTGCATGGTTTTTCTCTGTGCTAAATCTTGAAGGTAAATTTTCTCATTAGAGACTCTAGAAATCTAATGAAAGGCTGGGCTCTGGATTCAAGCCACAGAGGTGCCCTAGAGCACAGCCAGGTAAAGAGAGTAATATAATCTGACACAGATCTATTGCATCAGATTATATCTTTGTGTCAGATTACATTATTGTTCAAAACAATTCACTCCCATCTTTGTAAGGAGTTTATATGTCCTTGTGTTTATAGTGTAACTTGCTGTGCCAGTGTGTAGGTGGCATATAATTTCCTGTCCCATTGGAAGACTTGCCCAGTGTAATCTGAGTGAACATGATGTGTGCCATGTTGGAGCAGAAACTTTAAATATGACTGCATGGTTCAGCTTAGTCTCTTGCTTCTGCTTTCTGCTCTGAGAGTGGCACATTCCAGGTAGAAGTTGCTCCTATAGTCCAGAGGTCTAATTGACAATACAGATGGAACAGAGCCACTGCTGGAGCAGAACTCTACTGGATTAAAACCTACATGTAAAGTAAACAAGAAATAAACCTTTGTGTTATATGACACTGAGATATTGGAGTTGTTTGTCACTCCAGCAAACTACCAAATACACACACATATTGGGACACTAATTAGATGTGCACCCACCTAGAGAATTGGAGTACTGTGGCCTTTTACCCTTACTCAAAAGGTATGTGTGAGTGTGTGTAAGTATATTAACAGGAAAGTTTTGTCTAGACAAATTAAATAATTTTATATTGGTTAATTTAGTTAGTGATGTTGAATAATCCCATACAAGATATAAGTAATTTGGAAAGGTTACCGTTGGTTGGATTGCACTTATTATATGAAAGTCAGTGGAGTGAATTTAACATACTAGTCTAGATTTGACAGTGCTTTTCAAAGGCAGTATTATAAACAGTTGGAAGAGACTCTGCTTGGGGTTGGTAAGAGATTGTACTAATAAAGCCTGATTTCAAGTGACAGAAACTCAAATCATACCAGCTTAAGCAAAATAATAACTAATATTATTATATAAATTAACAGAATGCTTTTGTGCGTGCATGTGTGGGAGGGGGGCGTGTTTGGGAGAAAGATCGTATAACTCGAAAATATAGTTTGGGGCATGGTTGGATTCAAGATCTCAAAAGATGTCATCAGTGTTTTCTGTTGGTTTCTCTCTCTCTCTCTCCTTCCTTCTGTCTTTCCTCCATTTCTTTTCTTATGTTCAACTTACTCTGGTCCATCTCTATCTCTGAATTATACCTCCCCTTGTTTTGGCCCTATTCTTTTTTTTTTTTTTTTTTGTGGTACGCTGGCCTCTCACTGTTGTGGCCTCTCCTGTTGCAGAGCACAGGCTCCAGATTCACAGGCTCAGTGGCCACGGCTCATGGGCCCAGCCGCTCTGCGGCATGTGGGATCATCCCCGACCAGGGCACGAACTCACATCCCCTGCATCGGCAGGCAGACTCTCAACCACTGCGCCACCAGGGAAGCCTTTGGCTCTATTCTTAAAGCTCAGGGTGGGAGTCTATTCAGAAGCCACAGTGACTGAGAATATGAGATAAAGTTGTATGAAGAAAAATTAGGGTTTTATTTCCAGAAGAGGAAATAGATGCTAGGCAGGCAAAATTAAAAAAAAAAAAAATCTATTACAGGGGTAAATCCCACAGAGATTGTGCTCAACGTAGCACAGATGTTTGCAAGCTGGTTTTGAAGAAGAGTGTAAAGGGTTCAATGGAAGTCATTAGTTTTGCTGAGTAAGGTAAGCCAATTTGGGGCCAGAGTTGAATTGTTCAGGATGACAAAGGGGCAAAAGGAAGGCAACCTCATCCCAAGCACAGTAAACAAGCTCTCTACTAAAAGAACATTAAACAACTATTTTAAAATCTCAGTTTGAAGAAGGGTTAGTGCAAACTTATGAGCTTGGCAGAGGAAGCTTAGAACTTGCTTCAGCACTGTCTCTAGACAGTGCCTTAGGTTCTAATCATATTAAAGGGGGAAGAATTAAAGTTCTCTTCATCAAAAAATGGTGTTAGTAAGTCATGAACATTTTCCCACTTTGATTCTTTTGGTAGCATTTTCTGTGCATTGTTCAGTGCCTTTGTCTTTAGTGAAAAAAATTCAAATATTTAAAAAGCTTTTTAAATACAGTCTCCAGGTGTCTGTTGCAGCTTCAATCCCCTTTTCTTTCTCCTATTGTTCTCTTAATTGTTACTTCACAACAATTAGTTGGTAATTCATATGCAAATATATGCAAATGAAAAGGGGCTCAATATATGTGATTTTTACTACTAGTTAACTTCTACTTTGGGTTCTACAGATAAGATCTGCAAAACTGATTTTTTGTATCCTTACTCCTTGGAGGATAAAAGAGAAAGGGTGGCATGAGAGCCACCTAAATATCTCAAAAGCTCTGCCATTGTTAAGATTCTTCTTTAGCTTCGCAAGTGTTTTTTAATTATTTTTTTCCCTGTCTGCCTTGTTTTCACAGAGAATGTTGTGTTGAAGCTTCCTAGTTATTTAGAATCCAGAATGGCATTTGAAGTATTATAATCAGCATGGAAATGGGCTGGGAAAGGAAAGGAGTAATCATCAGAAAAATAAATGGAATTTGATTGACTGATTGATTGAAATCATTGTTTTAAAACATCACACAATATTTATTAAATGAAATATTAAATAAGTTAATTAAATAAATAAATCAAATATTTAATTTATTAAGTTACATATTAAATATCATGAGTGGAGGGAGATCTGATGAATAAATTAAAAATACTTTTAAGCTTCTGAGAAACGTCAGATACCTGTTACCTGTTGATGTGTAACAAACTATCCCAAAACATAGTGGCTTAAAACAACAATTTATTTGGATCATGACTTTGTGGATGAGGAAGTTAGGAAGAGCCTCCTAACTTCCTTAATTTTAACTACCCCGTGGGGTGGAGGGGGTAGTTAAAATTGAATGATTATGATTTTCCCCTATGTAATAGATTAAAGATGTCTGAAAAATCTTTGCTGTCCTACTGTTAAGAAAGAGAGTCTATTTTCCATCCCATGGAATCTGAGCATGCCTTAAGTGATGTGCCTGACCAATGAATATGGCAAAAGTGGCTTTCTGGGACTCTGAGGCTAGGTCAGAAGGTGTTTTGTAGCTTTCACTGGGCTGAAGGAACACTCATTCTAGAAACTCAGCTTTTCTTGCTATAAAGAAGTCCAACCAGACTGCAGACAGGCCCTCATGAATCACTACCAAGTTACCCTGACAAAAAACTAGGCTGAACTCTCAGCCAACATCAGCACCAACTTGCTAGCCCTGTGAGTGAGCCACCTTGGACCAGTCACGTAACTCCAGTTAACACCTCATGGAGCAGAGATGAGATACCCAGTGAAGCTCTTCTTAACTTCCTCATCCACAAAACCATGATCCAAATAAATTATTGTTTTAAGCCACTACATTTTGGGATAGCTTGTTACACATCAACAGATAACAGGCACACTAGACACAGATTAAAAGGAACAAAGAAAAAAAAAACAGCTGTCTTTGTAAAAGCAGTCATACTACATGTATAATTGCCATAGCCAAGCTAAATAGGTGATCTATTCATGGATGGTTTAAAAACAGGAAGCAATTAAATCCAGTTTACAAATGCTAAAAAGAGCTTTTACTTGGTAAGGTTTCTTTCCCTACATTTAACCTTGGCTCTTTCAGTCACTATTCACCAGTGGAAGCCTGGGAGGAGAGGGGGGAGCACAGTGGTGAGGATAAATGTGCCGGCCGAGACTCCAGTGTCCTCTGTACAACCTACAGATAACCTAAGTGACTAATCTTCATCTGTGGATAATTCAGAAACAGGGCAGATCCCTCGGATTTGAAAATGGGAACTAAAACTCATCCATCTTCTCCTGATGGCTAAACAGGCTATTATTAGCAGGCCAGATGATTTAATAGGCCAGGGATGGAAAGGCACATGTTGATAATTAAGCACTCCAGAGTTCTATTCCAAAACATGTCCTTTAATAGCATGACTAAGGTTTGTTCGCATTTTAAAACATTTTCTTCTACTTCCAAGACTCTGGAATGTGTTCAGGCATCAACATAAGCTTTTTTTTTCTTTAATTTAATTTAATTTATTTTTATTTTTTATTTTTGGTTGCATTGGGTCTTTGTTGCTATGTGTGGGCTTTCTCTGGTTCTGGC
The DNA here is from genome assembly GCF_003031525.2 of Neophocaena asiaeorientalis asiaeorientalis. Classification (NCBI taxonomy): domain Eukaryota; kingdom Metazoa; phylum Chordata; class Mammalia; order Artiodactyla; family Phocoenidae; genus Neophocaena; species Neophocaena asiaeorientalis. The sequence goes on along the minus strand of NW_020173231.1, from coordinate 1,112,565 downwards.
GAGCGGGGGCTACTCTTTGTGGCGGTGCGTGGGCTTCTCATTGTGGTGGCTTCTCTTTGTTGTGGAGCACAGGCTGTAGGCACACGGGCTGCAGTAGTTGTGGCACTCAGGCTCCACAGTCGTGGCTTGAGGGCTTTAGAGCACAGGCTCAGTAGTTGTGGCGCATGGGCTTAGTTACTCAGCCGCGTGTGGGATCCTCCTGGCCCAGGGCTCAAAACTGTGTCTCCTGCGTTGGCAGGTGGATTCTTAACCACTGCGCCACCAGGGGAGTCCCACGTAAGCTTTTTTGTTGGCTAGAAATTATGTGTGTCAAACCAATGCTCAGTTGTTTTGGTGACATGTTACATGGAATTACCTGCCCTGAATCAGCTTTATAAATTTATACATGAATTCTAAAAAGAAACAGATCCACTCCTTCAGCAAATAGGAATTGAGGTCGAATAAACTGTGGTACCAAACAGTGTGGTACTGCATTTTAGCGCTGCCTCTGCCTGGTGGCTTTTGACCTTGACCAAGTCAGAGCATCTTTGATACCTTACTCTGATCATCTGAAAGTGAGGAATACTTGATTCTAAGGTTCCTTCAAGCACTAAAGTTCGTTCATTCTACAAACTTCATTGTCAAACTGACTCATTCTCTCAATTAAAAATATGTTTTGGGGGTAGTTGAGTTAATAGGAAATGGATCATTTTTGCTTTAAGCATGTGTATCAATATTCTCAGCCTTCTTTACTTCTTTCTTTAAATATAAAAAATTACATTTTATATTAGTAAATATTTATCTTATAACTGTGTGCTGAGCACTGAGCTGAAAGTTTTACAGAAGTAATTGGATGCATTTCTTATGACAACTAATTGAGATAAGGTATAATTAGCCTTACTTTACAGGTGAGTTGATTGGGACTCAGAGAGGCTTAGTGTTATACACAAGAGTGGAGGAGCTAGGACTCAAATCCAGCTCTTTGTGATGCCAAAGCCCATACTCTAATGCATTTGTTCTACAACTATTTATTTTAATGCCTACAGTCAGCCTGAAGACCAGAAGAGGCTTGTAAAGCAAAAAAATTCGGGTATATATATGTGTATATATATGTATATGTACACATATACATATGTGTACATATACATATATACATACACATATATGTATGTATACATATATATACCAGAAACAGTGTAAAATTGAAGACTGCAACGTCAGCAAGCTCAGTGTGAAAGGACCTTCTGCAAGGGATGATGTTTGTATTGATCTCTTGGGTAATTCTTTTCCATCCTTAACTTGGAATAGGCTTCAGGGACAAATTGAACTACAGTGCAGGGGAAAAAAATAAAATACTTTTCCAGAGAAATATCCTTCCTGCTCCTTGGAGGTAAGGGTGTTTGATGTTATTTTTGGTGTACTGTGGTACTTCCAGGGAAGGGACTTTATTTTTTTAAGTTGGGGAATTCCCATCTGGACTTTGCTATCTGTTTTCTCTTTCTGGAGTTGCATACTCAGATGCTTCCTCAATAGTAGACTTCCATTGTTCTGACAGAGTCACCCCTATGATCTTTCAATTAAATAAATGTAGCACAAGTCAATACCTCTTCTCCAAATGTGTGCATCTGAAGCATGTCTTTTTGACTCCATTAGGGCTCAAGCTCAGGCTGAGGAAGTCTTTGGTGCTCCTCCCTGCGCACAACCATAAAGGGTTGGGCAAAAAGGAAAATCTGCAGAAATAAAAGTCTCCTAAACCACTGTAAAACTTTCCAAACATTTAGAACATATTTGATCAATTTAAGTGATGCTGATTGAGGCCAGCATCAGGAAAGACTAGAAGCAGACATGAAAGACATATTGTAGCAGATGTTATTGTCCACATTTCAACCATATCCGCTAGACTCCTGTTATGGACTGAATGTTTGTCCCCACCCCCCACCCCCCAAATTCATAGGTTGAAGCCTTAACATCCAATGTAGTGGTATTTGGACCTAGTCCTTTGGGAGGTAATGGGATTAGGTCATGAGTATGGGGCCCTCAGGATGGAATTTGTGCCCTTATAAGAAGAGGATAGAGATACATCTTTCTCTCTCCCCACATGCACATGCACTGAGGACATAGTGAGAAGTCAGTCATCTGCAACCCAAGGAGAGAGACTTCACCAGAAACTGAATTGGATGACACCTTAATCTTAAACTTCTCAGCATCCAGAACCATGAGTAAATACATTTGAGTTATTTAGGTCACCCAATCTATTTGGTAATGGCAGCCCAAGCAGACTAAGACAGCTATCCTTTACCATTTCTTTGCATTCTTCCCATAATTTTGGTATGTTTTGGCTTCCAATAGCTACCAGGGAGCTCTCTTCTTAGGACAGCTCTTGGGTATTCTCCTGACCCCACTCAGACCAAGATTACCACAATGTAATTTATACTCCAGAGTTCTCCTCCAGCAGCAGGATCAGGATAGCACCCTATTTTAACTTCTCCTTCCCTATTATTCTTCCACTTCTTGACAGCTTATCCTAGGAGCAGTTCCTTAATAAATCACGTTCAAGTGAATCTTGTCTCAGGGTCTGCTTCTGGAGACATGACCTAAGATGCTTTCTACAGAAAATAGAATGCCTGCACTGTTGATCTGGCTACCAACTGATTTGTAGAGGTTGGACTCAGGAGATAGCTTGAAATTCATGAGGAATCCCTATCATATCTTTACCTTTCTGTACAAATTGGATGATCTGGAAGTTAGAGGCTTCTTTCAACTCTAAAACAACCAAAGTGAGTTAACTGCTTTAACAGACACCTCCTGGGATGCCCACCCAGACTGTAACCTGCAGTCTTGTCTCAGAGAAATGTTCCCCCACCTGCAGGGTTACAGAGGTGAGCTGTTGCACTATAACATGCTTTACATGAGCTTTGCACATGCTATTCACTCTTTCACTCTGCCTGAAACTTTCTTATTGCTTACCCTTCTAACCCCACCTCTAGTAATCCAGCTTTCCCAGAATTGTATGTTTTGGAAAACGTGGACAAATATATTAAAATATCTGAACTACTAAAGCTGTGAAATACCTGATGACTTATATTGACCCTCTTTTAGAAAACCACTGATTAAGCTGTCTTGTTCTACATATTTGAGTACAAAGACTATATCCCAGTTGGCATGGCTTCTGTGTTTACTCATTGACTCTTTCTCTACTGACTGTTCCATCTCTCATCACCATTTGCTTATTAAACGGGCTCTTTTGTCAGCCAACATTCTTCTTTGTCCTCCAACCAGCATCATTAGTACCACCTAATAGCTTATTAGAAAAGCAAATCCTCAGGCCTCATCTCAGGCCTATTGATTTAGAAACTTTGAGGATAAATCCATCAGTCTGTGTTTTGGTAAATACTTTCTGCCATTTGGATGCATATTAAATTTTGAGGACAACTGGTCTAAGTGTTACAGACTTTAAGTCTTGGCAAATTCTAGAAAAAACAAAACAAAACCAAAAACGTCCCAAACAAACAAGCAAGCAATCTTTCCTCAAGATCTTTGCTCTTAGAAATCATAAGTGCTTTAGCTATCAGATGATTTGTATTAATCTGCTCTAGTTGCCACTAACAAAGTATCACAAACTGGGTGGCTTAAAGAACAGAAATTTATCATCTCACAGTTCTGGAGGCTGGATGTCCTAAACTGAGGTGTCAGCAGGGTTGACTCCTTCTGAGGGCTATGAGGGAGAATATTTTCCATGCCTCTCGCCTAGCTTCTGGTGGTTTGCTGGTGCTCTTTGGCATTCCTTGTTTTAGGACAGCATAATAAAATCTTCATATAGTGTTCTTTCTATGTCTATGTGTCCAAATTTCCCCTTTCTATAAGGATATAAGTCATATTGGATTAAGGCCCACCCTAAAGACCTTATTTTAACTTCATTAGCTCTGTATAGACCCTACCTCCAAATAAGCACTGGAGGTTAGAACTTTAACATCTCTCTCTCTCTCTCTTTTTTTTTTTTTGGTGGGTCACCATTTAACCCACAACATGCTTAAGTCTGTTTTTTCCTGAGTTATATAGTCTCCTAGTGAGGCAGTGGTGACTACAGATGAATGGTTGGAGGACAATGAGACAATAAGAAAAGTTTTGAACAAAAATTAATTACTATCTTGTAAAAATAGATTAAGTAAAGGCAGAAAGACAAGGAACTAAGTTCATCACAATCTCCAAGACTCACTGCCTTAGTCTGCTCAGGCTGCCATAACAAAATACCACAGACTGGGTTGCTTAAACAACAGAAATTTATTTTCTTACAAATCTGGAGTTTGGAAATTCAAGATCAGCATGCTGTCATGGTTGGGTTCTGGTGAGAACTCTCCCCTTGAGTTGCAGACGGCCTCCTTCTTGCTGTAGACTCACTGACTTCCTCTTTATGGTAACACAGAGAGTAAGAGCAAGCCCTCATATCTTGTCTTTTAAGGGCACTAATTCCATAATGAGGACCCCACCCTCACTACCTCATCTACTTCCAAAGGCTTCATCTCCAAATACCATCACATTAGCAGTTAGGGCTTCCATATATGAATTTTGGGGGACACTCCATATATGAAGTTTGGGGGCCCAAACATTTAATCTGTAACACTTATCCAGAGAAATTCTGATTTGTTTCATCTAGAGTGGAGCCAGTCCATCTGAATTTTTAGAAATTCGCAGGTAACTGCGATGCATAGCTAGTTGTTCAAACCTTCATCCTAGCTTTTCATTTCTATGGAAAAGTCCAGTAATTATCTACTGCTAACACAGAAGAGGAAGTGAGACTTGTCAAAGCTATAGCATCTTGCTCCACTGTCCTGATTATTGTGTATATGTCTTGTCAACCCACCTTTTCTGTAAGCACCTGAAAGAAAGTCACTCCATTTCTGATAGCCCTGCTCCAAATCCCCACAGAAGTGGCTACTTATTAAGTTCTTAACAAATATAAACTGACTGGTCAAATAGAATCTTGGATTCTTTACATCAACCCCTTTGCTTCAACAACTATACAAATAAAAGTTCAATACATGCACATTATTAATTCTCTTCTGTGATAGAGAAATACAAGGAACACATGTTGGAAATTTCATTATGTCTAGCTAGGTAACAGAGGCAATGAAAGGCAAACTCAGCCTCTATTTAGTAATTAGTCTCTCTACTCTCTATATCTCTTTTCTACTCTAGATATTTAGTAAAACTACTCTGATGCAACTGGCCAAAGCTTATCCAAGTGTTACTGTGAAATGTGTCAGGGTTGCAAAAGGGATCAACAGAGATTTCTTTCCTATGCAACTACATTATTGAAGGCAAGTTAGGGAAGGCATTCTCAAACCCCTGTCCTTCCCTCCACTTTGATCCCTTGTTTAAAAATAAAAGTATTTAGGATGTCAAGATCTTAGAAAATGTGTTATAAAAATAATGATTGGGGCTTCCCTGGTGGTGCAGTGGTCGAGAGTCCGCCTGCCGATGCAGGCGACACGGGTTCGTGCCCCTGTCCGGGAAGATCCCACATACCGCAGACTGGCTAGGCCCGTGAGCCATGGCCGCTGAGCCTGCGTGTCCGGAGCCTGTGCTCCGCAACGGGATAGGCCTCAACAGTGAGCGCCTTGCATACCACAAAATAAATAAATAAATAAATAATGGTTGAAAGTCAGTCTCCCCTCCCCAGTTCCCCTCCACAAAATCAGAGTAAAACCACCTACATGCTACTACGTTCTGGAAAATAACAGTTTCCTATCTGTCCACCTATTATAAGATTTTTCTATTAAGCCCAGAACACCCTGATTTGTTTGGAGAGATAAATTCCACCCCCAGGGTTTCTTTAATAATCCTTTTATACTTTCTCCTTATCTCTCCTCTTGCTGCTATTGTTTGATAGTGCCACTTAAACAGGTCTTTCCACAAGGTTACTCAAATTAAACATTAGCCAGCTCAATAAGCAACTACAGAAAACTACTGACGGTAACTAGCAAGATAAACATCCACACACCAAACTTTTGAGATTTCTTTATTTCTACCTTGATTGTCTCAAGGGAAACTTTTTCAAGATCCCCTGATTTACTTTCTCTTGTGTTTTTAGATACTATGCCTTCTTGTACCAAAAGGACCATGGGGCATTTATAATTTCCTAGATTTGACTGCATTTTGATGATAGTAAATTTAATGTTTACATCAGTGGTCCCCAATATTTTTGACACCAGAGACTGGTTTCATGGAAGACAATTTTTCCAGAGAAGGCAGGGGGATGGTTCAGGCAGTAATGTGAGAGATGGGGAACGATGGGGAGTGTCAGATGAAGCTTTGCTCGCTCGCCCGCCGCTCAACTCCTACTGTGTAGCCGGTTCCTAACAGGCCAAGGACTGATACTGGTCCACGGTCCGGGATTGGGGACCCCAGGTTTACATGGTTTGTTCTTAGGTTCAAGAGAATGAAACTCTACATTCAGAAATTCATGTCTTTGAACTAAACAATAGGAGATAGGAAACAAACGATTTACCCTTTATCTATGGTTTTCTAAGTAAGGCAAACACAAAACAATCTAAACAACAAACAAGCAAAAAGCAACAACAACAAAGAACAACTTCTTGGCTAACACCAAAGTGAGAATTAGAATATCAGAGATATTCTAGGAAACTTAGATACTGGCTAAGAGTACTGAATGCCTAAATGGTAGGGAGCGGGATACTACAAAGGGAAAATAAGATCTATAACAAGAATGTTACAGGTGGGAGGTATCACAGGTATTCTTAAGCTGCTTCTTGTTTGATCAAGGGCAAACCCTTCTCTAAGGCAGGCTCCTATCTTTGTAAGAGTGAAATGAGTACAAACTTTAAACATTCTTCTGGGGAAATCTGCTTCCTCCATGGTTACTTGTGAAACCAAAATGATATTGAATGACATTAAGCTCAGTCTCATCCTCTGTAAAATGTTCATAATAACATACATCTAACAGTTTTGTTGGGAAAATAAAATGAAGTAATGCTTATAAAGTACCTGGCTTGTACAGAGACCACAAAAATACTAGCCTGCATCCAACACAGCAATCTTCCCTTGGCCTCACCATGTCTGATTTTGAATTTTGTCTTTTCTCCTGCCCCAGAAACACATGAAAGAAAGGATGTATCGTTCTGTCAGAGCATAATAAAAACTGTACAAGAGTCACCTGATAACTGGTAGCTGATTTTTCTTTTTTAGTAGTACAATCTGGTTTTATTAACACATTTGGTCTGACTAACTCGTCTCTGTTTCCTGATGGCCAGGTTGGACACTAACAAGGCTCCAGTGATTAAGGTTACAGAAAGTCCAGCCACATACAGAGCTTAGGAGTCTAAGGGAGACCTTGAGTATTTATGGAGTTCTGCTTGTTTTCTCTCCCTCTGTGCTTCCCACACCCTTCAAAGGACATAAGAAATGCTGAGATTGGGCTTTGAATATGTGGGACTGGTGATTTCCAACAAGAGCACTTTTTTTTCTTAACATCTTTATTGGAGTATAGTTGCTTTAAAATGGTATGTTAGTTTCTGCTTTATAAAAAAGTGAATCAGTTATACATATACATATGCCCCCATATCTCTTCCCTCTTGTGTCTCCCTCCCTCCCACCCTCCCTATCCCACACCTCTAGGTGGTCACAAAGCACTGAGCTGACCTCCCTGTGCTATGCGGCTACTTCCCACTAGCTATCCATTTCACGGTTTGTAGCATATATATCTCCATGACACTCTCTCACTTTGTCCCAGCTTACCCTTAATTGCTTTACAATGGTATGTTAGTTTCTGCTTTATAAAAAAGTGAATCAGTTATACATATACATATGCCCCCATATCTCTTCCCTCTTGTGTCTCCCTCCCTCCCACCCTCCCTATCCCACACCTCTAGGTGGTCACAAAGCACTGAGCTGACCTCCCTGTGCTATGCGGCTACTTCCCACTAGCTATCCATTTCACGGTTTGTAGCATATATATCTCCATGACACTCTCTCACTTTGTCCCAGCTTACCCTTCCCCCTCCCTGTACCCACAAGTGCATCTTCTAGTAGGTCTGTGTCTTTATTCTGGTCTTGCCCTTAGGTTCTTCATGACCGTTTTTTTTTTTTTCCTTTTTTTTTTTTAGTTCCCATATGTATGTGTTAGCATATGGTATT